>NC_056736.1:727200368-727335368 GCF_019279795.1 Protopterus annectens | reverse complement strand
CCGTGTTGGCCTGTACCTCCGAGAAATATATACCGAACAAGAGAGGTCCCAGGACTGAGCCTTGTGGGACGCCACTTGTAACTGGTTTGGAGTCGACATGGCTCCAGCAATTCTAACCATGTGGGTTCTGTCCTTGAGCCAGTTTGCAACCCATCTAGTGACATAGGGGTTTATATTTAAGCTGGTGAGCTTATCTATAATGCCCGAGTGGGGTATTGTATCGAAGGCTTTTGCGAGGTCCAGGTAGGTTGCGTGGACCACCTTCCCCTCGTCAATGGCCTTGGTGACTGTTTCAAAGAAATCGATCAGGTTTAAGAGGCAGGATCTGCCCTTAACAAAGCCGAACTGAGTAGGATCCAGTGTCTGTAGGTCCCCAATATCTTTATTTATGAGGTCCATGATGATCCTTTCCATAGTTTTGCAGACAAAGCTAGTCAGGCTTATGGGGCGATAGTTTCCAGGATCCAGTGAGGCACCACCTTTGTGGAGAGGGACGACTGTTGCTGTACGCCACTCTTTGGGCACTTATCCTGTAGTAAGGCTGAGATTGAACAGTAGTTTTATGTTTGAGTTTAGCTCTTCTTGGAGTTCATGTAGGAAGCAGCCCGGGACACCGTCTGGTCCCATTGATGCTGTGTTTTTTGCTTTGGAGAGGGCGGTTCTTACCTGAGCATCTGAGATGTCAGGGGGGCAGCAGTCTGCTGGGATAGATATTTGCCCTTTTGGTGGGGAGGGGGGGGAGAAGTTTGCGCTGACCCTGTCAGCTAGGATGTTGGCAATGTCTGTGGGTTCATTGTATTATTTGTTATTTTGGAGTAATTCTGAGCATATCTGGGAATTCCCCAAAAAAAACCCAGGGGTTTTTTTCCCTTTTTTAACCCATTTTTTTAAAATTAAAAGAAAGCCCCCTTTTTTTTTGATTTAAAATCCCTTTTTTTTTTTGTTTTTCCCTGTGCAAAAATTTTTTCCTTTTTAAGGGGGGTTTGGGCCCCCTTTTAAGGGAAACGGAATTTTTATTTTTTTAGGGGGGGGGGGGCCCAAAAAGTTTTTTGCCCTAATAACCCCTCATTTTATATATGTATATGCACATACACACACATATATATATATGTGTGTGTGCATACATATTTATTTATATATATATACACACGCATACATATTTATATATCCGCATACATATTTATGTATGTACATATCAATAAATATATATATATATCTATATGATGCATATTTTTATATATATATATATATATATATATATATATATATATATATATATATATGCACACACATTTATATATATTTGTGCGTGTATGGATATATTTATATATATATATATATATATATATATATATATATATATATATATATATATATATATCTCAATAAAAATCACCCACGGAAGGCAGCAATGTCAAAGTTCTTGTAGAACAAAGCGTGTAGACACAGTCAAGGAGAAAGAGCCAAATAGCTGGATACACAAATTTATTGTAGCAAAAAATCGTAAGCGCTTTCACAAGGACACCCCTGCTTCCTCAGGCGATACAAATAAAATGAAAAAAGCAAGTTAAAATACTCTTCTTACTAGCCAATTAACCAATCAGCAATGAATTAACAACAAATTAGTAACACACCCTGATACCTAGCTGTCACACTTCTATCTAGAAGATACATCAAAAACCTTAGCTATAGTAGCAACAGATAAGTAAATATAAAACTAAAACACAAAAATGTGCATAGGTTGTCAATTTATACACATAACATCATATTCACATTACATTGATCAAAGAAACTATATTAAACGTTAAAAATAAATCATTAAGCATAATTTCAATGCTTAAAGTTAAATAATGTAAAAGAATCCTATTTATATATATATATATATATATATATATATATATATATATATATATATATATTAAACCATCTGGAATACTAAATGGTTACTAAAAATGCTAAAATTAAAATGTGACAAACATTTAATCAATATATAATACATAATATAGAGTTATGACATATAAAATATAAAAATATATATCAACGCAAGGGTCTACCTTTTAAAGTAGGCTTGATGGTAACACTCTCATTAAGGCCATAGCCTCTGTGGGAGCCTAGTCTAAATATCCATCTTAATTCAGCTTGTTCAAGTTGTAGATATCTCCCAGTCTAACATTAGGATATTGCACATGTAGGACCTGAAAGCTAAAACTGTGGTCCGGGCCTTCATTTATAATATGCTTTGCTAGGGCACTGTATTCATGATGTTCTTCATCTCACATTGCTGCAGTCCTTACACTTGGGTAGTCCGCTGTCCTCGGTCGGCCCGAATATCAAAGTATAAGGCTGACGTTGGTCAAGGCGCATTTGACTGACATCAGGACGTCAGGGTACAAATGCGCATGACCGACGTCATATCCTCAGTCTTTTTTGCCGCATGGTCCGATGCAGAAGCAGCTTTGCAAGTGCCGGTTGGCGTTCTGAGATTTTTCGATTTTCGAAGTTTCAGACAGAGTTCAAAGTTGGCTGGACTGCTGGGGAATATTTTAGTTTTTCTTGCCTCAGTGATTTACCGGATGTCAGAAAAAGTCAATAATTGCATTTCTTGTGGGAAACGGATACCGCATAGAGATTATCATACTTTGTGTATTCCTTGTTTAGGGCCTGAGCACGACGTTGTTGTGTCGCCTTGTGCTAGATTCAATAAACGCACTATAAAGAGAAGGTTGGATTGTGCCAGGTTAGTCTTTGGGAAGCGGTGCAATTATAAAATGCCGCCGGATGCTCACGCCTGCTTCTTCAAGAAGCGCAAGGACAAAGCAGTTAAGTTTAGGTTAGAAGAACCGCCTGTACCGGACGCCGGTTCTTTAGAGGTATCGGTGGAGCCGGTGGCTCCACCGGAGGTTTCTTTGGGTTCCCAGGGAGAGACTTTATTATTGCAAGATGTGGCCTCTCAGGAGGCAGGTCAGGCTGAAGGGCTTCTCAGGTTACTATACTCCCTCCCTTCCTAGGGTGGCTAGGCCCTCTCCTTCTGTTTCCAAGGCTTCTCCCAGAGGCAGGCCAGGTTCAGCTTCAGTTGGTGTCACCCCTAGTTCTTCTGGAACTGTGCCCAAGAAGCATATGCTTAAAATGGCAGAAGATTTGATTTCTTTGATTAGGGGTTCTTTGCCCTCCTGATAAGAGACCTAGGGTGGAGCCTGAGCCAGGGAGTTTTGAGCAGGCTTCGATGTTTCAGAGTCTTCGGCTGAAGACTTGCAGGAGTATTCTCCTTATTCTGACTCTGATGTGGATGATTCTACTCCTTCTGCTTCTCCTCCTGAGGATTTTTCTTTTTCAGAAACTCTTCATTCTATGAGGGAGCATTTTAAGTGGGAAGGTCAGGACTTCTCTGATTCCAGGAAAAGGCTTAGAGAATTTTTGTTTTTACCCCAGCATAGGCCTTTGGCTATACCTCCTGTTTTAGATGTGGTGGAAGATGTTTTTGCAGAGGCTTCTCTTAATCCTGATTCTTTGCCTCCTGCTCCTGTTAAACCGGATAGATATTACAGGGTGCCTGAAGCTCATAAGTATCTTTTTAAGAGTCCTAGGGCAGACACAGAAACTGTTAAGTCAGGGGCCTAAAGGTGTTAAGGCTTCTGTTGTCAAGAATCCGGTTCCTTCAGACAAAGAGGCCAAGGCTTTGGATAGATGGGGAAAGAAAGTTTATACTTCTTCCACTCTAGCTATGAGGGCTTTGAATTGCCAGTTTCACATGTTAAAATACCAAAACTATCTCCTTTCATAATTGAAGTCTAAGGTTGATGCTCTGGTGGAAGGTATTGATTGTAAAGAGTTGCAAGATTTAGTACATGTTTCTGAACAGGTGGGTAAGCATTCTTTGCAATGTGGTTTTGATGCTGTACAGGCCTCGTCTAGGGTGGCTGCCACTGGGTCAGTTCTTCGCAGGCACGCCTGGCTGAGGGATCAGAATTTATCTGACCATGTTAAATCACGGATTTTTCCTTTCAATACAGTAAATGTGATCTCTAATTCTTTCTCTTAAAGTTCTGTTGGTCTTCCCAACATAGAACTTAAAGCATTTCGTGCAATAGGCCACATAGACCACATTGCGAGTGCGGCAAGTGCTGAAATGTGCAAAAATGGGTACATCACCCACAATCTTCCTAGTAGTGGTGTCAGATGCATCAAAAACCTTAGCTATAATAGCAACAGATAAGTAAATATAAAACTAAAACACAAAAATGTGCATAGGTTGTCAATTTCTACACATAACAACATCATATTCACATTACAATTCTAATATCTTTGGCAACATTGTGAAGGGGCAGGCTATGCGTGTGTCACATTTATGTAGCAATGATGTTGTATTAAAGTCCGAGCTCAATAGGCTTAGGAATGATTTTCTAGAAAGGGGGTACAATGTGTCCTTAGTTGACGCTAAGTTAAGTGAGACCATCCAACTTAGACATACAAGGGCGAAACCATACTTTTCTGGTAATAGGCTATATTCTGCATGTGGGTCGTCCCACAAACATGGCCTAGCCTTAACTATTCCCTTTGGGAGCAACACTAATATATAAAGCAAGTGGTGGGCAATAGTTGGAATATCCTAACAGCTGACACTACTACTAGGAAGATTGTGGGTGATGTACCCATTTTTGCACATAAGAATGAGTAACCTTAAACAGAATTTATGCTATAACAATATGGTAATGGATCGAAGAGCACAGTCCAATTTTGCCCTGCTAGGGACCAAGAAATGTGGCACTTGTGCACAATGTCCATACGTGGATGAATCACATTTCTTTAGGCACCCAGGAACGGGTGTGCTGTGGGAAATTAGGAACAGCGGCACTTGCCGCACTCGCAATGTGGTCTATGTGGCCTATTGCACGAAATGCTTTAAGTTCTATGTTGGGAAGACCAACAGAACTTTAAGAGAAAGAATTAGAGATCACATTTACTGTATTGAAAGGAAACATGAATACAGTGCCCTAGCAAAGCATATTATAAATGAAGGCCCGGACCACAGTTTTAGCTTTCAGGTCAGACTGGGAGATATCTACAACTTAACAGAACAAGCTGAATTAAGATAGATATTTAGACTAGGCTCCCATAGAGGCTATGGCCTTAATGAGAGTGTTACCATCAAGCCTACTTTAAAAGGTAGACCCTTGCGTTGATATATATTTTATATGTCATAACTCTGTATTATATATTGATTAAATGTTTGTCACATTTTAATTTTAGCATTTTTAGTAACCATTTAGTATTCCAGATGGTTTAATATATATAAATAGGATTCTTTTACAGTGTTATTTAACTTTAAGCATTGACATTATGCTTAATGATTTATTTTTAACGTTTAATATAGTTTCTTTGATCAATGTAATGTGAATATGATGTTGTTATGTGTATAAATTGACAACCTATGCACGTTTTTGTGTTTTAGTTTTACATTTACTTATCTGTTGCTACTATAGATAAGGTTTTTGATGTATCTGCTAGATAGAAGTGTGACAGCTAGGTATCAGGGTGTGTTACTAATTTGTTGATAATTCATTGCTGATTGGTTAATTGGCTAGTAAGAAGAATATTTTAACTTGCTTTTTTCATTTTATTTGTATCGTCTGAGGAAGCAGGGGTGTCCCTGTGAAAGTGCTTAGATTTTTTGCTACCATAAATGTGTGTATCCAGCTATTTGGCTCTTTCTCCTTGACTGTGTCTACACGCTTTGTTCTACAAGAACTTTTATTTGACATTGCTGCCTTCCGTGGGTGAATTGTATTGATACTCAAGGTTTTTCTTTATATATATATATATATATATATATATATATATATATATATATATATATAGATATATATATATATTACACACACATACAAACATAAATCATAAATATACATACAAATATGTGTGTGTATGTGATATATATAATTGTTTGTGTGTGTGATGCTAACTTCAACGCAGTATAATTTAAAAGTTAACAAAACAGCACATGCTCCCAGACATGTTTTTAGGAGCATGCAACTAATAAAAACGTGTTTTTGCAAGGTGCAAGCACCCCCTACCCCCATCATACTAATTAAATAGACTAACTCCAAGATCATGCAATACCAGGGATAGGGGATATCCCCACCCCCACCCCAGTGATTGTGTAGTCTCTAGTACCTTTCTGCAGTCTCTTTTGTTGACAAAACAGATGTCGACTTACAAGACTGTGTCAACTTATTCATGCACTTGTATGTTAATTATGTAATTAGGACATTCCATTGAAAACAAATCAGATTGACCCACAAATCCTCAGTCTGAACAGACGGAAGTTCATATCGTCAGAAAAAAATGCAAATTACTACCTGCTTCGAGTTTTCTGCCATGATGGTAATTTTATGAAGCCTTTAAAGCCCATGCGGTTAGACTTCTGTATGCAAAGCTACATTGATGACCTAATTTAAGTATGCATTTTATTTGTTTGTGTGTTGTAGTAGTAGTGACAAATTTCAGGCTTATTCCAGGTGAAATGCAAAATATTTCACAGAGGCAAACATTTATGTAATAACAGGGTAGTTCAGACTATTTACATAAAAAAAATCTATATGTACATTGTAGTAAACAGGCAGAGTGTGGTGTGTAGTATTTGTGTTAGTTTCTAAACTGGAGTTTGCATGTAATGATGTTGTGGTTCGTGAGTTTGCATGTAATGATGTTGTGGTTCGTGAGTCGTATCTCAAGTTGGATGAGGAACATACAACTCATTTGTACATGAATAATAAGGTAATTTGTTAGGCAGTGGTAACTGTGTTCTCAATGTTTACACTCCCCACAATTCAAATTTATAATACTTTTAACTGCCAGCAAGTGGGCTGGTAGGTTCTTAGCTGTTGGCAATATGATATATTTACCTGGAAGTGAGTTTTTGGCATCTTTTGAGTAAAAATGCAGTCTTTTATTTCATCTTTTGAGTAAAAATGCAGTCTTTTATTTTCCTAAACTTAAAACGCACAAAATGGATGTTCTGTTTTCAGGCCAAGTAAGTATATAAGTAAGAAACACCAGAACAGACCATGCAAGTTGAAATGTATCGAACCACGAAGTACTGTGTTCATAAGTTGCAAGTATAATGCCTCCAGTCAGATAATGGTCATTTTATCGAAGAAGAAACAAAATGGGGTGTAGCTTTATTTATTTTGCAGTGGTTAGTATTTTATTTCCAAATTTATGTACATTTTAAATGTTTTATCAGAAAATGCTGTGAACCTCTTTTGTAGGAAGAATCGCTGTGTCTAAACGGGTGGGGGCATAAATGCACTTACTAACTGACTCTGGCATTTGTTGTTCATGACCTGACAGTTGCAGAGAAGATCTGATTTCTGTATTTCTCTGTCTCCAGTGATTTTGTTCCATATCCTAAAATTGTTTATCTAATAATTTTTGGTTAGGAAAAGAAGCTGTGGGAAAGGGGGGGGTGGGCTGGAGCACTGGAGACAGAACAGGGAGACCTAATGAAAGATCACCTGACAAACAAGGAAGTCCATTACACTTGGCATAAAATAAAACCAATTCAATAGGATTTGGATCAGATTCCTGTCTTTTGTTCTTCAAGCTGATTGAAACACTGTTTTGCTGGTTGTGAGTTTCCGTGAGTGTTTCACCCTTGTTTAAGCTGTGGATAAGATTAATACAGCAAATAAAGACAAATGGGTTTTTAGATGTGGTAGTCTGTCTCTGATTGCTAATTGTCCTACTATGGATCCAGACAACCTATGTCCTCAGTCAGTGTGTCACAGTGACCAGCAATTAAAGCAAAGGTTTGCACCAAGAAGTGGCTAGCCCTGCCGCAGTACATAACTCCTTGGTGTTTGGGCTAGGCCCACTAGGCTGGTGGTCTCTTTACATGGGGAGACCCAAGGTGATATTTTATATTATGGAAAATTTGGCAAGAGCATCAGGGAACTTCCTCTTCTCTTTTCGGTAAATGTCTTGGGATCTTTTACATCAGTTTAAGCTGGCACCAAGTCAAGCAGATGGGACCTCGGTTTAGCATCTCTTCTGAAGGATGACTCACTCAGAAGTGGAGTATTGCAGTGTCCTGAATCAATCTACCCAGTGTAGGAATCGAACCCACAGACTTCTGCACCAAAGGCAAGTATGCAGTCTGGGTTTACTTCAAATCCCATCTTTGATTTAAAAGAAAACAAAGGGTGCCGGGCTGGCAACTCGACACCTTAACAAAAAAAAAACACCACTGCCAGTCAGTCTGCGGACTGGTGATCCACTGGTGACCCCTAACTGGGGAAAAGCCCAAAGACATTACTTTGATTTAAAACAAAAGACTTCTGGATTGTTAGCAGTAGTGTGCCTTATAACTTTGTTTTCTGATCTTAATTGTATGATGCCCTCTCCTGCGTTGTGTTTATGCAGTGCATTTTTTTTTTTTTTCCCCTAGTCACTTCATGTTTCCCAGCTTTATTAATAAGAACACTGCTGGAAATCGGTTGAGTCTGTCCTACAGGTAGCCTGCTGTTTTGTCTCTGGGAAGCTAGCTTGATCTTTGTCGTAGGTCACTCACTCAACTATTTTTTTCAGACTTCTTAGTGAGAGTGTTTCTTTTCAATAACTTTACAAACTGCGGTGGTGGTGCTGCTGTAGCGTTGTCGCCTCACAGTAAGACGTTGTCCTGTTCAATTCTCGGCTAAAGCGTCTTCTGTGTGGAGACATGTGTGAATGGGCGTACCTTCATTGAAAGTTGTTCGTCAGAGCCGGCAACTCGGTACATAAAAATCTGCTGCCAATCATTAGCGGACCGGAGTTCCGCTGTGGCGACCCTTAACCGGGAAAAGCCTAAAGGCACAACAACTTTTCAATAACTTTACAAGTCTATTAGGGACAATTGCATCTGATCTGTGTGTCCTAGTAGGTATGGTTTGGTTCTGCGACTTGCTATGAAAGCAACAGTGTGCAATGGAAAGTGAGGAATTCAAACTCAGGGGTACAGTGTGAATCTTGGCAGCAGCCCAAAGGTGCACTTCAGGCTATCTTTTTATTTATTGTAACTAAGCTGTTACTGATGTTTAAATTGGTTAGAAGTCATAGAAGAACTCAAAAAGCTGCTGTTACCAGACTGAGGCAGTTCATGCCTTTTTTGTTTAGCATCAGCATAATACCAAATGAGTAAATTAAACTTAAATGTGGTATAATGTTAGTGTAATAATGGTTATATTAAAAGGCAGGAAAGCAAGGCCTCTGCAGGTGCAGTGAACTACATGCTTTCCATATAATATTTTTGCATGAAGCTATTTTCTGTGTCGGTTTAGGCAGATAGGCAGAAGTAGTTGCAGAGAGGTAGCACCATTGTTTGTGTGAATGTGTGCATAATAATGGTTACATACATGCTTATTCTATGTGTGTGCATAATAATGGTTGTTGCATACATGCTAATTGTATGTGTGTGTGTGTGTGTGTGTGTGTGTGTGTGTGTGTGTGTGTGTGTGTGTGTGTGTGTGTGTGTGTGTGTGTGTGTGTGTATAATGGTGGTTACATACAAGCTTATTGTACTAAGAGTGATAGGAAGTACTTTTTGTATGCCCTGATTAAGTGGTAACTTTCTCTTTATCTGGGACATTTGGGGGTCAGATAGTAATTTGTTCAATTGTTAAGCAGTGCGTCAGTTAAAGGCTCTCTCAGCAACACTGTAGGATTTGTTTTCAGTCTTCGCATTAGCTGAACAGGGTACTGTGTATAGCTGAAGGGCATCAGGTGTGTGATGTTTGAGAATTCTTCAAAAGTTGGGTGACCATTCCTCCGGCATATTTTGTCCCATTGTTGTACTTCTAACTTCACACTCATTAAATTACTGTCATTTGTTACTGGGTGTTTTGGTCATATGCTTGTTTTTTAATGCAGATGTGCTTATATAGGTGTCTTTACATTCACACATCATTCAGTGAAAGCTTTTTTTTTTCTCTTGCTGTTTGGTATTTTTTTCAGTCTAGGCTGATGTTTCCTACACATCTCCATAGTACATTTTTTATCCTTCCTTTTTACCGTTACCATATAATGGCATTGTACACTATTACATTTTCCCTCTGGACCACATATATGGGAGTATTATAGTTTTATAAAATCAGTGGCCAATTTTCTCCCATTTTTTTGTCATTGGAAATTCATACCTTTACAGAATGGCTGGGAGTGGACAGTAGAAACTAGCTTCAAAAAACAAAATCCCTAGGTAATTTGTACAAAAATGCTCACAGAACTTCTTTGTTCTTTTTAACTCCTAACTAACACTGGCTAATTAATACCACTGCTTATTTAAGTGACTACAGACCTAAGGTAATGGCGACTGGAAGAGCGAGCCATCCTCGTAACATGAAGTGCAAGTACAAAGCTAAGCTTTTGGCTGCAAAACAAATTTTCTCCTGAACGTCTGTCTTACCATAACATTTTGTGTTGTAAAGGAATTAAAAAACATTTAAGTGATGCAGAAATAATGGTACTAACATTTATTATATATTTTAGTATGATTTTATTTATTTATTTTTTGATGTTTTTATATATTTATAAAATACTTTTTTAATGAGCTGTTTGAAAGAACAGTTTAGTTGTTACATGCATAAATAACTATCTTTATGGGCACGAACTTGGTATGTTGAGATTCACCAATGTGGGTAAAAAAAATTAATGGAATGAAAAAATATTAATGCCATGCCTTTCATTGGGGGGGGGGGGGTTCTGTGTTTGAGTGGTATGATTGTACAACTTGCAGTGGATTTTCCTTAATTAAGGGTTGACTTTTTAATTTCTGTCATCCACAAGGAGTGGTGGTAGTTCTCACCCAACTCGTATCGCCGCTTTTTCTTAAATTGAGCCACAGTTTTGGAATCCATTCTTAATTTTTAAAATCAGTTACTGAAGATTGACCCTAATGGATTGAAAAAATACAGATGCCATGCCTTTCATGGGGAAGTTCCGTTTTTGAGAGGTCTTGTGATTGTGGAAGTTGCAGGGTATTATCCTTTATTCAAGGGTTAACGTTGCAGGGCATTATCCTTTATTCAAGGGTTAACTTTTAATGATTTCTGCCATTCACAGGGGGTGGTGGTAGTTCTCGCCCAACACTCATCGCTGCTTTTTTTTTTTTTTTTTTTTTTTTTTTAATCGAGCAACAGTTTTAGGAATACACTTTGTAATGTTTTGCCACCCCTCCCACGTGGAGAGTGCTAGTGTGAAGGTCTGTATGTTACATAAGTCAGAGAAACCACCCTAAGGAATGTTTTTTTTTTTTTTTTTGTTAATGTGGATGACTGTCATTAGGGGTACAGAGAACAGGCAAGATAGGGCTGGAATTTAGTGTAGAAAAGTGGCAAAGAAGTCAGTGTATCGGGTACGAATAACTAGAAAAGGGAATGAGAAGAGGCCAAGACGTTTGTACTGCAGATTGGCTTCCCTATCGGGGATTGATATCAGCGTATAAAGAAGAAAGGGATAGGGGGATCCTAAGTGAAAGATACACGATGATAGTTAATTTAGAGCAGAAGCTGCTGTTAAAACAGGGACCATTAGTAGGGCATATAAAATTCTGCTTTATAAATATTGGAATCAATTGGAGGAAGTTATGGAAAATGGTGAAGATGTATTATTTCCAAATAGACAAGATATGTATGGCTCTCACATATGCAACAAAGTCAGTAGATTTAGGATTTTTGCTTGGAAATGGTCGCATAGGGTTTTATTTTTACCCCAAACGGTCTCCAAATCATTTTTCCTCGGATAGATTGCAAATGTTGGAGGTGTGATGGGGAAGAAAGAGGTAACTGGGGGCATAAGTTTTAGGAGTGTAATGAGTTGGCAGACTTTAACAATTCCCTACAGAGTACCCTGTCAGATGTAATGGGTGAGACAATGGTTGTAACTAAGGGAAGTTATTTTTGAGCTGGGTGAGACAATGGTTGCAACTAAGGGAAGTTATTTTTGTGCTGGGGCACAGTATCTAAATTGCCTAGCTATGGTAAGGCCTTGTTAAGTGTAGCTCTGGTGGCTGCAAAAAAAAGAACAATTACTAGAAAGTGGAAATAAAAGTATAAACCAGCTGTGTGTGAAGTATTGAGTAATTCAATAGAGATAAAAGGAACTGAAAGTAGATCTTTAGAAAAAGGTAGGAGTAAATTCTGTAGAAAAAATAAATTGATCTGCATGTATTGTTCCCACAATGTTTTGGAGGAGGAGTGAGATTTAAGGGAAGGCAGGAAATGAGCACTTTATGTAATGGATCAATGATGATTATACAAAAACAAAGTGATGTATATTGACTAGCTTCTCACAAGAATAAGGGCAACATATCGAGCGTTGACCATGATTCCCGGGAGCTTTATTAAAATATATATATATATATATATATATATATATATATATATATATATATATATATATGAGGAGGAAGAAGAGCAAGAAGAAAAAAAATGTTTAAGGATTGAAGTTGGTCTTGTGCTTTTTTGAGTGATTTACAATAACTAAAGATGTTATTTGGGAAGAATTAAGGTCTACATTTGCCTGGGAAAGGATGACTTCTTTGCACCTCAGAAAATCCAAATCCCATCAAGCTACGTGCTCGAGAGACTTGAACCTCAGCACTGAAATAAATAGGACATGCTGGAGGGACAGATTCATAACCCAGAGGCTCCCTTCACTCTGGAATAAAATCCCAGTCCAGGTTAGGCAGAGTCCCTCATTGACTCTCTTCAAGAGGAATCTTGATGAGTGGATGGGAGATCGTAGGTTTACCCCGGGCATCACTTCTGTGTCACTGTTAGGCAGAGGCACAGTATACTAACCTCGAAAAAGGGCATAGCAAAATAAATTTAAAATGGGTGGCGAAAGCCAAACACACTCTGGCTAGGCTTTTAAATGCCCTAGGGCAGATAGCCTAGTATGAACCTATGAAAGGAAGGAGGTTTCAGTCCCCGACCCCGAGTCTGTCTAGAGGCATTACATCTAAAAATTTTACCTTTTAACTACAGGTAAAAGGTTATGAGGTGTCTTGTACAACTTTACTTTTGTTCTGTGTTGGAAAAAGAATCAGGAAAAGGGTAGAGTGGATTTTGCTATTATTTCAGTAAAAAGGACAACCCCCACACACACACACACACACACACACACACACACACACACACACACACACACACTCGCGCACACTAACTGCTTGCACAGATTTTGGCTACCGGGAAGAAAAAGTTTTACACTTGAATACTGTATTCCTGCAGTAGAATATTCAAAGACGGGAGGGGTATAGATGGAGGCTTCCAGAACTGTAAAAGAAAAAAAAAACACCGAAATTATATGTTGGGACTCTATTAAAACTGGTGTCCGTGGATGAACTGCAACCATAGCTTCATAGGTAGGTATTAGGCTGTCTACCCAAGGGCATTTATAAGCCTAGCCAGACTGTGTCAGTTTTCACCGCCCCATTGATTAATTAACTGAGCCTCTGTCTAGAAGAGCCAATGAAGTGATCACAGGGGTGTATTTTCTGTTACCCATCCACTCGTCACGGTTTCTCTTGAAGAGTACCAAGAACAAAAGCTGTAACCACGAAGCTGAGCCACCAAGTTTAAATAAATCCAAATATTGGTCTTTTATTGTATAAGAAAAAACAGAAACTGGAACCACGTATCACAAGCGCTTTCTCTTGAAGAGTGTTAGTGAGGGGCTCTGCCTAATGTAGTTAGGAATTTTGTTCCAAAGCATGGGGAGTATCTGACAGGAATCTGTCCCTCCAGCATGTTCTATTTATTGTTGTGGTGACGTTTAGCTTACTAGAGCGAATGGCTCTTAGTGACTTGGACATGCTCCATCTAAAGAAATCCATCAATTCTGAGTTGGACATGGCTTTGTAAGTCAGGCAAAGATCATCTCTTGAGTAAGCGATATGCCACTGAGTACAGCTGGAGTTTTTCCAGTCGGGCTGCATAGGACATATGTTTGAGACCAGTAGTCCTCTTGGTGAGGTACGTTTGTGGTCTTTCCAGCTGTTGGACGTGTCTTGTGAGGTACATCCCAAACGGGGCATTGTACTCTATGATGGGTCTGATGAGTGACTAGTAGAGGGGCCCTATAACCTCTTTATTTCTAGATGCGAACAATTTAGTAATTAGATGGGCTATGTAGAAGGATTTCCTAACTACTTTGGCAATATGATTGTCAAAGGAGAGATTAATATGTAACTGGGTCCCCAGATCTCTATATTAAGGGGGCTGCCACCTATGTGGTAATTTTTTCCCAGACGGGAGGATTATGCATTTTTTGGCGTTTAGCTTGAGACCATGACTTTGACACTAGGTGTCCATCTCAGTAAGGCCCTTTTGGAGAATCTGTGTCAGCCGGTGAGTCAGTTATGGTTCCCAGTTTGCAGTCATCTGCGAACTTGGTTAGCCATAGTCCTCCTGTGTTTGCCTGTACTTCTGAGAAGTATATGCCGAACAGTAGGGGTCCCAGGACTGAGCCTTGTAGGACACCACTTGTGACTGGTTTAGAGTTTTTTCTTTAAGTTTGACAAGCTCAGCTGAAGGTTTACATGGCAAAGAGATTGTTTGGGGCTGCGCAGGTTGGAGGCTACGTGTGTAATATGGGGTAATATCTCTTCTTTACCTAAATTTGTAAGCAATGTAAGAAGATATTAAAAATTTTGTCTGGAAGTGCCTGCACTGCTACCTTTTCACCCTGCCAAGAATTCAAGAATTACAAACGTTTCCACAGCTCAGTGGTTAGAAGATGCACAAACATGCAGCTAGATAAGTGTGGGAGATGTGATGAGCAGGAAGGAGGCTCATGGGAGCATGTGTTTTGAGACCAACCAGCATTAGAGTGGTTTAGGTTTCTGTTAACAATCCTTCTGAATGATACTGCCTGTGATGTTTCTTTTGGGTCACAGCGCAGTATTGGCACTGCCTAGAAGATGGAAAAATAGGGAGAAGCTCTAACTGATGGAACTGAATGGCATAACGGGTGAAATTAAGGAGAGAGAGAGAAACAAACTTCAGAGATAAGGTGTTGGTAACACATTACACATCTGTGGGCCCCAGAGGAAAGCCTGCATTTTTTTTTGTTTGTGGGCAGTTTATTTTTTCTGTTACTCTTGCTAGGTCATATAGTATTATACCTTAACTATCAGCCTACAACACTCTGTGTTCTTTCATGCTCCTGGAGGAACTACAAAACCATTATCAGGTTGAACATGATGCTGGGTTTCAGCATCTAAAAGAGTAACATTGGCTCACTTGATCAGTTGTTTTGCGGTCATGTTTTTATGTCTTGGGAATTGTTTTGCATTTGGTGGAATATGTAGTTTAGCTAATCTTTACATTTTCTGATTCATAGCAGTTTTCAGGCTTCAGGCAAAAATGTTACTTTTATATCACCCTTGCCAAAAAAGTGCTCTCTATTTTTGGACCAGTCTTGCACTTGGGGTGCTTTTTGTGGACTTTTATGTGTGTGTGTGGGGGTCCCATTCTGACTTTCAGTTTTGGCTTTCATGTCCTCACCCTTTATCTTTGAAAATACTGACTATGCAGATTAAATAATCTAGTCTGTGCATTTTCTCTTAGAACGTCTTGTTAAGACAGACCTCCAGTTTTCTTCTTCAGAGCCAATAATTGCTGTGGTACATTTGTCCTGTAATGCTAAAACACTGGTAATTTGTGCTTCCTACCTGTTTGGAATTTTTTTCTTCTGATGTTGATTCCATGTCATCTTTTTTTTTAAATCTCTTGGGTAGCCGCTATTTTATGAAATAACCACGTCTTATCCGGTGTTCTATTTGGCCTGTGGCACCTTCCCCTCTGCCCAGTTTGTAAATACTGTGGAGTGGCTATTTGTTTCATTTGCACAGACTTAACCCCACCTGCAACCAGTAAACTGATTCATTCTTCCCTATGTTTGTTCAGTTTCTAATAGTAATGTCTTTTCGCTTTTCCCAGTTAGGGGTCATCACAGCAGAACTCTGGTCTGCTAATGATTGGCAGTGGCTTTTTACGGTGCTGAGTTGCCAGCCCGAAGGCCAACCTTCAAAGAATGTACAGTCATTCACGCACTCACCTACCTGCATATCTTTAAATGTCATTCGACCGCGGGGGGGACATGCAGACTCCACACAGAAGGCGTTCCAGCTAAGAATCAAATGGGAGAACCTCTTACTGTGAGGCGACAACGCTAACAACTGCACCACCGCGGCCTCTGTTTGTTCAGTTTCTAATGATATTCTTAATCTGGATTGACTGTTGAATCCAGTACTTTGTGTGGATGTAATACATATCTTATATTTTAAAGGGAGGTACATTAGGTGATTTGCTTGAGAGAAAGACTCGTGAAACGTAATATGAACTCTACATTCTTCTTCCCTGTATATGTACTGTTTGTACTCTTATGCTGTACAAACTTGGCACCAGAGTTGAGAGTTCAGTTGACTTGTCTGCAAGTCGGGTAGTTTGACTTTATCAGTTTTGGTTTTGTGATTCTCTCAAAATTGTGAAATGGTAGCCTTTCTTTTACTGGCTGCCTTACTGAAACTGCTTTGTGTTCTGAATGCAAATAAATCCATATTAATGCTTGTGTGGTTAGTCTTTACTGCTGCCAGTGTTACAGATAGACTGCTAGCATTTCATAAAAGTAGAATGGCTGATTTTATCTACTGATTTTAAGTTATATGGTCACTTTGACAGAGACGCAGAGCTGCAGTTAAGATGTAGACACTTTTGGGCTGAATAATAAATGTTCTTAAGATAAGTTGCTGTTACGCCAACCACAGTTGCTTGGCAGGCTGTCTTGAGTCTTTTAATTTAGTGTGGTGTGGGCTGTCCTTGTCAGTTGTTGCAGATGTCATTGCGATGGCTACTAACTGTCATAGTATGTAGCTGAATGGTTCTGCAAACCATATTGAGGGGAGGGAAGTAATTTTTCCCCATCTGGGTTTATTTTCTAATGGATTTCACTGGGATATAGTGTGCAAAAGTTGTATTTAGCCTTTCTGAACTGTTGCACTGTACAGCTGTCAAAAAAGAATATTATTCAGCAATACTCATAAGCCCACTAACCATATTGTACCAGGTTTAAGTGAATGACTTATTCACTACAGAAATAGTAGCTGGTTTAATTAAATGCTGGCAAACTTTACTGACATGTGCCAAGTATGACTGTCAAATTCATTGCACTGTGTTGCATTCATAGCAGCTTAACAGTGGGATCATGTGTTATAAGTAAATACAAATGAGCAAAAAAGGCTGAGAAAGAACATCTTGCATTGAGCTGTGTTTGCCCCATACTAACCCTGTATCTTGAAAAAGTAAACTGATTCTATGTCAGAATGAATAGTAAATGCTGTAACTGATATATTTTTAATTCAGTATCTGATGAATAGCTGTACTGTTCACAGGGCATTCTGGGTGCCTTTTCCTTGAGATTTTTTTTTTATGATCTTGGGCTTGCTGGCCATTTGCATCACATTTTTCAGTGCCAGACCATGTGGGTGTTCTCATTGCAGCAAGAAAGGTTTTGATTACAGTTTAAGAATGCTACTTTATAAAACTGTTACTTCCTTTATACTTATTTTTGGTTAAATTCCATGGATTTTTTTTATTAATAATATAATTATATAATCTGTTTTAACTGGGTAAGTCAGTTTTATGGTTGACCTGGGAGCACTGTCTAAGTGACTTCCTTAAAGTTGAACAGTACACAAGTGGAAGTGGAAGGAATTGAACCTTGTACGCTTGACTTACAGGAAGGACCTCATTAACATCTCAGAGCCTTAAACCTTTCTCATCCTGTAGTTTATTTAACAGGAACAGTGCTAGGAAGTCATATGGTTTTTTCATGTTCTGCACTTTTTGTTTGTTAGTAGCAGAATGTTAAATTCTTATGCATGGATATTTCCATCTTGGTAATAGAGATTCATAAATTCTGAAGGGATAGGATTGCAGTTTCATGAAAATTTACTTGACAATATGTTCATAGTTACACTCTAATACAGATTCCTGCTTTACCTGTGGGGCCCATATTAGAATTCCATGATCAAATAAAACACCACAGATTACATATCGATTTTCCTAGAGTAGTTGATTGTTTTGAAACCTTTGACTCTTCATGCTAGTCAGAATTTGGAAAACTGTGTTTTGAAAACAGACTATTCCATCCCATAGAACTCTACGGTAAAGTAAGAGCTTGGCAGGCAACAACAAAGTTTTGTGATGTCTGCTCCAGTTATAAATTGTTTTCAACGACCATGTTTACATCGTTTTTTGTGTACACGAGAAAATGCCATAATAAGAGAAGAACTCTGCTTTTATTTTTATAGCTTCCTGTTTACCCCCGTCACACTGTCCAATGCACTACTGTCACATCTGTTGCTCTTTGCTTCACGATGATCCTGCCTTCTGTGGCGGTCTGTAGCTGATGTTTGTAATGAGACATTATCTCCTGACGTGAACTTGGAGAGTTGTCTGAGAACTTTGCCATAACATTAGATGTTTGGGTAGGATCCCACTGACAGTGGGATTCCAGATCTCTGGAAACTAGCCACGAGCGGATGCCTGCCCAACTGGTCTGTTGGACCTCTGGATATGTGTGCCCTGGCCAGCTCCACCCCACAGAAGAATGCACACTTGTGCCTCATATTGAAAGGCCAGTCTATCCATGCTGTCTTCTGTTTTTTTTTTTTTTTTCCCCCCTTCCAGTGAAGAGGGCTATGCTTTGTGGAGGAAAGAGCCTTCTGTTATGGGAAGATTGTAGTTTGAAGAGTCTCACCTATGTTAAACACCCCTAAGATGCGAGGCAAGGGGACGTTGGGTACTCATCCTCACTCTTGCCATTCTCTCACCTGTAGAGGTATCCTTGGGACTACCTTGAAACAACGGGGAAGGAGGGAAGATGTTTTGTGCTGCAGCAGGGATCTACTCGACTATTTACTGTTCTGATGCTGCACTGTTTCTTCTGGTTCACTGTTGCAATTTCTGGCTTATGGAAAGGCTCCCACTGCTACTTCAGGAACATGGAGGTAAAAAAGGACAGTCTTTGCCTTGTTAAGCCTCCACAGACAAAGTCTTGCAGTGTAGCAGTCCAAGCCCTGCTATACCTTTGGACTACAGAAAACACACTGTAATGTTATGAAAATGTGTGGATGGAGGGCCATGTGACAGATTAGCAAATGCCTTGTCAAGAAGTTCATATGGGGGAAGGAAACTGCTCCTTTCACATTGGGGCTTGCACTTCTGATATTCTCAAGGTTAATGTCGACAGCCACCAGAAAACTGTGTTGCATTATATATACTTGGGTGGATTCAACACTGCTGGTTCAGAAGGGTCCAGGAGCAAAATCATTCACCAAATTGAGATCCCAGGGTGGTGAATTAGTGCTTATTGGTGGATGACAGTGAACAACTTCCCCTCACAAACTGCTTGACAGCTAAGTAAGTCTCTTGCTAAGGGTAGCTGCTGGGAAATGCATGCCAAGATGGCAAACTCCATAATTTTAATATAGTAGGATAACTCGGCAGAATACATATCTGACAAATAACATAACAAAAGGCACCCCATTCACAATCGGCCCTGGTTTCTCCACATTTTTAACAAATGTAAACTTTTTCTGTGTCACTAACTAAGGCTTCCTTGTAGTAAGTTTTTCTGCTTTTCTTACCCCAATACTGAACATGTCCTTAGGGGTGCCTGAGAGGAGTAAGAGTCGTCATCCAAGCTGCATGGTGGTTCCGTGCTAAAAACCAAATCAACATGGAGAAATGGGAGTTACCTGATGTAATGTCTCTGCTCGACAGTGGCACAGGAAAATAACTTTCTTGGGTGGCGTAAGCCAAGGAACTTTGTTGGCTAGGCTTGCGTAGGCCCTTGGGCCGATAGCCTAGTGCTTCTCTCTACTCCCATCTAATACTAGTGAAGGACAGTATATTCTCCCATCTAATACTAGTGAAGGACAGTATATTCTCCCATCTAATACTAGTGAAGGACTGTATATCCCATCCATCTAATACTAGTGAAGGACTGTATATCCCATCCATCTAATACTAGTGAAGGACTGTATATCCCATCCATCTAATACTAGTGAAGGACTGTATATCCCATCCATCTAATACTAGTGAAGGACTGTATATCCCATCCATCTAATACTAGTGAAGGACTGTATATCCCATCCATCTAATACTAGTGAAGGACCGTATATCCCATCCATCTAATACTAGTGAAGGACTGTATATCCCATCCATCTAATACTAGTGAAGGACTGTATATCCCATCCATCTAATACTAGTGAAGGACTGTATATCCCATCCATCTAATACTAGTGAAGGACTGTATATCCCATCCATCTAATACTAGTGAAGGACTGTATATCCCATCCATCTAATACTAGTGAAGGACTGTATATCCCATCCATCTAATACTAGTGAAGGACTGTATATCCCATCCATCTAATACTAGTGAAGGACCGTATATCCCATCCATCTAATACTAGTGAAGGACCGTATATCCCATCCATCTAATACTAGTGAAGGACCGTATATCCCATCCATCTAATACTAGTGAAGGACCGTATATCCCATCCATCTAATACTAGTGAAGGACCGTATATCCCATCCATCTAATACTAGTGAAGGACCGTATATCCCATCCATCTAATACTAGTGAAGGACCGTATATCCCATCCATCTAATACTAGTGAAGGACCGTATATCCCATCCATCTAATACTAGTGAAGGACCGTATATCCCATCCATCTAATACTAGTGAAGGACCGTATATCCCATCCATCTAATACTAGTGAAGGACCGTATATCCCATCCATCTAATACTAGTGAAGGACCGTATATCCCATCCATCTAATACTAGTGAAGGACCGTATATCCCATCCATCTAATACTAGTGAAGGACCGTATATCCCATCCATCTAATACTAGTGAAGGACCATATATCCATAGGTTCATAGGTAGGTACTAGGCTATCGGCCCGAGGGCCTACGTAAGCCTAGCCAACAAGGTTCCCTGGTTTATGCCACCCAATAAAGTTATTTTCCTGTGCCAGTGTTGAGCAGAGACACAGAAGTGATCCCCAGGGTGTATTTCCTATTTCCCATCCACTCATCAAGATTTTTCTTGAAGAGTGCTAATGAAGAACTTTGCTTGACATAGATGGGTAGCCTGTTCCAGAGTATGGGAAGTCCCTGGGACAGGAATCTATCCCTCCAGCATGTCCTGTTTATTGTGGTGACACGATTTAGGTCCCTAGACCATGTAGATCGGAGGGATTGGGATTTCTTTAGGTGTAGCATGTCCAGCCGTTCTGGGTTTGACATAGCTTTATATGTTAGGCAATCCCATCCATCTTAAACTAGTGAAGGACAGTATATCCCATCCTTCCAATACTAGTGAAGGACAGTATATCCCATCCTTCCAATACTGGTGAAGGACAGTATATCCCATCCTTCTAATACTGGTGAAGGACAGTATATCCCATCCTTCTAATACTGGTGAAGGACAGTATATCCCATCCTTCTAATACTGGTGAAGGACAGTATATCCCATCCTTCTAATACTGGTGAAGGACAGTATATCCCATCCTTCTAATACTGGTGAAGGACAGTATATCCCATCCTTCTAATACTGGTGAAGGACAGTATATCCCATCCTTCTAATACTGGTGAAGGACAGTATATCCCATCCTTCTAATACTGGTGAAGGACAGTATATCCCATCCTTCTAATACTGGTGAAGGACAGTATATCCCATCCTTCTAATACTGGTGAAGGACAGTATATCCCATCCTTCTAATACTGGTGAAGGACAGTATATCCCATCCTTCTAATACTGGTGAAGGACAGTATATCCCATCCTTCTAATACTGGTGAAGGACAGTATATCCCATCCTTCTAATACTGGTGAAGGACAGTATATCCCATCCTTCTAATACTGGTGAAGGACAGTATATCCCATCCTTCTAATACTGGTGAAGGACAGTATATCCCATCCTTCTAATACTGGTGAAGGACAGTATATCCCATCCTTCTAATACTGGTGAAGGACAGTATATCCCATCCTTCTAATACTGGTGAAGGACAGTATATGCCATCCTTCTAATACTGGTGAAGGACAGTATATGCCATCCTTCTAATACTGGTGAAGGACAGTATATGCCATCCTTCTAATACTGGTGAAGGACAGTATATGCCATCCTTCTAATACTGGTGAAGGACAGTATATGCCATCCTTCTAATACTGGTGAAGGACAGTATATGCCATCCTTCTAATACTGGTGAAGGACAGTATATGCCATCCTTCTAATACTGGTGAAGGACAGTATATGCCATCCTTCTAATACTGGTGAAGGACAGTATATGCCATCCTTCTAATACTGGTGAAGGACAGTATATGCCTTCCTTCTAATACTGGTGAAGGACAGTATATGCCTTCCTTCTAATACTGGTGAAGGACAGTATATGCCTTCCTTCTAATACTGGTGAAGGACAGTATATGCCTTCCTTCTAATACTGGTGAAGGACAGTATATGCCTTCCTTCTAATACTGGTGAAGGACAGTATATGCCTTCCTTCTAATACTGGTGAAGGACAGTATATGCCTTCCTTCTAATACTGGTGAAGGACAGTATATGCCTTCCTTCTAATACTGGTGAAGGACAGTATATGCCATCTTTGTAGTCTGGTGCAGTAATCAGGTGGCTGGTGGTTTGCGGGGGGAGATGAATAAATGTAAATCCAGAATCCTTTCCCCCGACATGCCCGTCCACGACCTGAACACCTTCTTGTTCAACTTCTAGTCATGGTTTCTTAATAGGGTGCCTCAAAGTTATTTGCAGCACTGTAACTTTCAGAAAAGGTTCTGTTCTGATACCCCACATTCATGTCTAAGGCCTGTTCTTTTTGGAATGTGAAACAACTGGGACTAGAGCCATAATCCTTCACCTCTAGGGAACTTTTTAGTGTCTCATTAAGGTAATAGTTGAGAAGGGGAACAGCCATTCACTCACAGCCCTCTGGAATGGGAGTTCTCCCCATAAATGGTGGTTTGGATTTCAGCTATGTTCTATGCCTGTGTGTTATGCTGATAACCTGTCTGATGTAATGCTTGCAGGTCAGCCCTAGAAATGACTCGCCCCCACCCCATCAAAAGCCCTGTGTGGTGGGGGCAGGAGGGGAGTGGTTGAGTCAGGATTTGCTGCTGCTGCTTGTTGTTATCCCTTTCTTACATTCTATTTATATTATATTACATTGCTGTGTGGCAGGTGTTCCTATCTGTATGCACAGTACAAAGATAATTCTGTTCACAGTACAGTTACTTATATGTAGGGTAGATTATCTGTAGCCATACCACTCAACTGTTCCTGATTTTGTGTAATGTTTTTGCCCTATCCCTTGTAGAAATATTTGAGTTTTCTGATAAATCCATGGGGATTACAGTCTGTCAGGAATGCCTAATGTTAGTTTCGTAGTTCTTATTGAGAAAATGGATATAGATACAAATCCTTTTGTCCTGTTCGTACGTCAAGTCGCACTCCTCCACATAACCTTACACACCACGGCAGGTGGCATCTCTAATGCCATGTTGCATTTTTCTTTTTAATTGTGCAATCCTTAAAATCCTTTCATGAACTCTGTTTTTCCTCCATAATATCACCAAAAAAGTTAATTGGACTTGGCGGTTAGTGATATCAATAGAGGGAGTGATTGCAGTTGTATCTATAGACTTTAATGGGTACACCACAGCACATGTGTGGGGACCCTTCTGTTAAAGTATATGACCCCACCTCATTCAAGCCCTTGAGTGACATCCGGGAAGGATTCAGTAGAATTGTGTGGGTGGAACTTAAAAAGTTTATGCAGCTTTTTATAAGAAACTGTTTCCATAATTTCATTGGAAAGGCTTCTTCCTGCATCATCTAGAGTATAGCTTTCCCATTTTTGTCATGGTCTCCATTCACAGCTCCACCTCTCTCCAAACCATCTACAATTCCATCTACTGTCTTCATTATTAACACCCCTCCCCCAGGCATACCACTGCATAGCCCTGGAAAAAGCAGAGTGGCCCACCTTCAAACAACAAACCGCTTTTATCATGGGAACTAGTCTCTTTAAACTCCAACATCTCCATAGCTTTGCACGTCTCATTGTCAAACCCTGTGAGAGAATGTCTTCTTACAGCCTCTGTAGCTTATCTCAAAATGCAACCCCCTTCACTACACCAAGATCCCCACTCCAAACTTTTGACTATGCCTTCTCCATACTCACCCCCACTCTCCTGGAATCCATCCCACTCACCTTCAGGGACAACTCCAATATATCCACCTTCAGGAAAGCTCTCTCATCCCATCTAAAATAAAGCAAATGTGCCTTCCCTCACATTACTTAAGCTTTCCAGCCTCTCACTCAGTCCTCCTTTCATTCTAGCTCTTCTTCCTTTAGTTTTACAGCCGCTCACTCATTCTTTTTCGCTCCTCCTCCTTTAGGTATCCTTCATACTCTCACAACCAAATTATACCCTCCTCTCCACCTCCTTTAGCTATCCTTCCTACTATTCCACAACCAAGTTCTACGCCCCCCCCCTTCAGTCACTTCCCTTAACTTGTGTTCTGGTCCCTTCTACAAGATAGTCGATATGTAACTGCGACTTAATCTCCCTTGTTTTAAGATGGCCGTAACTGTAAATGGTCAATACTGATCACTGTAGTATCCTGGAAAAATTCTAGTCAGGGTGGAAAATTCATATCGGCTCTTAAAGTACCACAATGTATAACAAAAGTAAAACCCTGTTTTTTACTTTTAAACTAAATTTGGCCCTTTTCCCCTTTTTATTTTTGCTTTGTCCGTAATACTTGAGCAAAGAAGGTAAGAGACTTGCCTGTAACCAATTTCTTTTGTAGTTTTTATTGTTTTGAATGTGAAGGAAACCAGTAAGGTTTAGCGAATCAGTCCCATAATTTGATGTATTCATGTTGCAAAGGAAAAACTAGTATTCGTAAGGACAGATACTCAAAGGGCTCTAGCATTTTATGGCAGACTTAAAGGACAACTGTAGCCATAAACTTAAAAAAAAAAAAAACTTATCGATGATTTCTGCTGTAGCAATATCTCTTCTATAATTATAACTGATACTGTGTTCTATTTTGTTTTATACTCCAAAATGGCCTTGTGATAGGGAAGCGACATGACGTGATTTTTTTTACAGTCCAGGTTTTAGCCTTTGATGTAATTCTTATGGGGATAGTTGGTAATATCTGGGGAAAATAGCATTTTTTTGTGGTAATACCACATTTTTACCAGACTGCAGTGAGAGTATTTTGATTTCCTATTTTTGACTTCATCTGGCAAGAGCTTCAATTTTTTTTTTTTTTTTTTTTTTTTTTTTTTTAAGGCTTGAAACAGAATTGTAGTTAGTGACTGTGTTCAGACAAAATTCTGCAGTTCCAGATTTGGGAAGTCAGTGATATGTGACTAATGCCACACAAAGAAAGAGCAACTACATTGATCCTCCCAGATTTACAATGTTCCTCATAAAGTCTGACATTTTTATGAGCACATACATAAATTATGAAAAATAAGAAATGTATTTAATACAGTGCTTCTCTCTTTGATTGTCTGCTATAATTTTTAAAGGCCAGTGGAGGTTCAGTTGAGAGGTATGTTTCCTTGTGTGTGGCACACTTTTTGGGGGTGGGGGTGGTAAGGGAAAGAAATGCACATTTGTAATGGGGGGAAATGGCATTTAGGTGGAGCTGTCCTTTAAGTGGATGGGATGTTTGCATCTGTTATGTTTAAAATTGTCTGTAGTGCATTGCAGTTTGCATTTTAGGCCTGAGGCTTCTGCTTACCAAATAAAGTTCTACAGAGTAAAAAAAAATGTTGATATTCGTTATGTTCAGACCTTGTTCAGCCGTGTGCACATGTATGCTCAGACTGGCTCATAGCCAAGACCTTCAGAGTGCCTGTCTCTTGTGACCTTATGGAGCATTGTTAGGTTGTAAGAAAAGAAACCTTCAATGTGCTCAATTGGTTAATTAGTTTAGTTTAGTAGCTGGGGTAGTGTGGCTGTCTAACCATGTAAGTTAACAGTTTCAAGGAGCGGTGATCTGCATTAGGCTGGACTTGTCAGAAAACTACAGACAGACGCAAATTTAGTTTTCACAACAGTGAGTGTTGTCTACTGCTGAGAATGAATGCTACCTAGTAACATTTTTGCCACAATGAGTCCCCTGTAAATTTAGCAATTCTTGATTCCTTACAGAGGATGAGTCCAGTTTTAAGTAGAAAACAGAGGGGGGGTAGATGGTATATATTCTCCCTTTCATTTTCCAGATTGATTGAGGCAGGAGGTTGTGTTTTTTGGTTAGCATTTTCTGCATGGCGTAGAAATGGGGGAAAAAAGATCTCCAGAACACTTGGAACTCTGTCTAGACCCCCCCCCCTCCGTGCCCAGGGTCTACACTAAGGTAAAGGAGGTGCTGAATTGCATTTGATCAGATAGCTGCTTTAAGTTGACTTAACAGTGTAGACTGAATTGATTTTTATAACTGTTAGTATGTGTTCTCTCTCTACTAGAATTTTGCTTTAGACAGGCAGTTCCCTTTCTAGTTTTGTGTAGCGACCTACAATCATCAGAAGTTGTCTTGTGCTGATTTCAATTACTGTCCTATTTCTGTTACAAGCATTCAATTTCAAGTATGTCTGAAGTACTCTTGGTTATTTCTTTCAGCTTTCTAAGTGATTGAAATAGTTGAACTAGGAAGATTTTAGTTCTCAGAACATTCTAAAACTAGCTTCCTCCTACAAACACATGCACAGTAGATCATATGAAAAAATAAATATATGGTTTAATAAATACTTTTTCCTAGTCTAAACAAAGACTGTGATACCAAAAGAAGGGACTCCTAAATTGCAGTGTGCCTGGTAGGGAAGGTGAATGGCAGTCCATGCTTACTACAAAAAACTGTGATGGCAGATATGTTTGGATTGCGATGGGGAGGGCACAGCCGTTTGAATGGCATTCAAGGTCCATAGAGGCCTAGTTTGTAACTTGTGCTCGGGTACTCTGAACCTCTTGTAGCATCCTTGGCCTATTTTTCTATAGCTCACATTCCAACTGAGCAGCAGTCTCTCTAAGGTTTTTAAGTAGTCATATATTTACTTTTAAATTCACAAGTCGCCTTACATGGAAGTCGAGAAACGCTCCAGGAAAAAAATGTTTGCTGCCCAATCTTAAGTATATAGTTTTCCTTGCTGCTGTGAGTAACGCACCTATTTCAGTTGTACTTCAAAGAGCAAAAACCAGCTATGTAGAGCCTACATATTCACATTTGCCATATTTTGTCAAGGACAAGTTCTCTACCCGTAGACTAGGCTCAGCTACACTCTAAAACATGCACAGCGATGAATTTTGTCAAACTCTCCTATTTTCCCACTTGGTACTCACTAAGATTTTGCACCGCAGCATGCAACAATTTTCATAAGCCACTGTTTGTTTATATTAAATACAACAGCGGAATGTTTCCAAATTATAATCAAAAGCTTACAACTTTTTCACCAGATATCTACTAAATTTTCATAAGCCACTGTTTTTATATTAAATACAACAGCGGAATGTTTCCAAATTATAATCAAAAGCTTACAACTTTTTCACCAGATATCTACTACAAGCCATCTATAGCAACATTTCGAAAGTCCCTACCAAACCATCTAAAAACATGTTCCTCCTGGACTTGCTGGTTGGGTGAAATTTTGTTAAAATCAACTCACCTCACCACTTGTTTTATTTGCCCCAGATAATGTGTGAAAGCTTTTTCTAATGTACAGAATATTATTACCGATCTGACAATTTCTTCCTAGATGCTGATGCTTGCATCAAAGCAAGGTTTTGCTTATGTTATAAACGCAGAATGTTACAACTTAAAAAGTATTGTTTCTAATGTGCTCAGTATGACTATAACTACTACAAATAGTGTCTGTCTGTGTGCATGTGTAAAAGTGACTTGCTGGCTGCATTTGGATGTGATGCCATACAAACATGTTAGGAGGTAGACAGGTGGATTAGAGCAAATCCTGTTAGGTAACGTGCTCAGAATGCTGGCGGTATTTGCATGAAGCCTTATCATAAAGGTAATGTTTTAGTTGTGTCCCGAATTTTGAGTAAAAAGGAATTTCTTTGTAATTAACAGGGATCGATTTCCATACTTTAGAGTCTAGTAAGGAGAATTGGTGGTCTGTCCATTGTAGTTTATTTGCAGCAGCCTGTACAGAAGGACCTCTTTGGTAGCTTTGATTCCTGCTATTGTAGGAAAAGGGTTGCCATATTAGATTAGCTGCCAAAGAGGACATTGTGTGGCTGTGTAGGAGTTTGAATATTTGAGAGCATAAGAGCAGGTCATATCTTTGGCTGGGAGCCATTTTGCTTGTTGTAATGTTTGGCAGTAGTGGTCATGTTTTTGGGAGTGTGTGATAAACCTGCAGATTCTGTTTGTTTTATCTGAATCGTGGAATTTTCTGAGCTGTATTCTGTTTGCGGGTCTCTATATTCTACTTAGATTAGTAGAATGCCTTTGCTTGTTGCTGTTCTGGCATATGTAGAAAGAAAGGGAGAAATGTTATTAGTAGTGGGTTAATCATTTTTTCCTAGTGTTTCCTATGTGTACGTTGAAGTTAAGGGATGGTTCCTGCCAAATTCTTAGGTATTTAAATGAACTGCATATTTCTAATGCAGTGTTTTGATCAATATTTGCTTCAAAAGAGGATGGGATTTGCTTTATATAGTTTTGCCAAGGAGTTCAGTCAGCGTGTTTAAATATGGTCAGTGGTGCAACAGGTAGCCAGAAACTGTGGGTTCTATTCCCACTTCAAGTGACTGGATTGCTGACCGTGCAGTGCAGTAGTTTTGAGACATTAAACTGAGGTCTTATCTGCTTGGGTTGATAGTAGCTCAGGCGTTTGTAAAAACAAAAACAAAAAAAAAACATTGTCCCGTTAAACAATAGAGGTAGTTCCCAGATGCCCGGGACAGATTTCCCAAAGTAGTATAAATAGCACCTCTGTAATCTCCTGGTGATGCCATTAGCCTAGTGGGAGTAACCCAGTCAACAAAAGATGAATAGGTAAAATGCACCTTGATGTACTGGACTGCACTGCTATTATCTGTGCATGCATTTATTGATTTATCGATTAGATTTACTTACTGGGAAAGTTCGACTGAGACATAGCTCACTTTCAGTGGAAGCCCAGGGAAAAATGCTGCAGACGCATGCCTTTGGAATGTGGGAGGAAACCCATGCAAATGCATGGAGGACATGTAGACTCTGCACAGAAGGCACCCCAGCTGAGAATCGAACTGGTGAACCTCTTACTGTGAGGTGGCAATATTGACTCCTGCACGACTGCGCCATCTTTTATATGACAGGCATTTCCTGTGCTTTCCTCTGATTGCTCCCGGTTTGCATGTCATCAAAGAATGACTTGCCTGTTGGCTGATAGTGTCGATAGCACTGTAGACTACTTCTTACGAACACAAAAGTGCCTTAAATGTCTTCAGTACAGCAGATTTATGACATTTAGCAACTCCTCCAAATTTACACAGCAATTGTCAGCAACTAAAATGTAATGAAGCAGTAAAACACCTTGGAGCTCTTGTAGATGAAGGCATTTTCTTTGATAGATGTGTGACTGCTGTGATCAGCAACGCATGTGAAGTTACTCCCCTTATCCTCCTGAAGTTTGTGCCCCTTTATACAGCTGTTTATCAGACCAGTTGTAAAATACTGTACCCTCTTCTCTGACCTACATACAGGACATCTATTGCAGTAGTAGAAGGAATTACTCGGAAAAAGTTATTAAAGCTGTCTTGTAGTTGAGGCTTACTCTGTACATTATTCCTTTTATACCTGTGGTTGTGTACAAAAAATAAAGGGTGCCTTACTTTTTTTTTTTTTTAATTCTTTGTTTAGAATAACCCTTTTGTGACCTGAATATAACACGACAGCATCCACTCCCATGGCTGTGGAGGAACCCTTGATTTAAGCTCAACCCATAACTTCATACCTTCAGGAGAGAATTGAATGACCACACACACCCTCTTGTTGCAGCATAGGATCCAGAACCTCCGACTCTGGAATAGATGTTCCGCAGCCTGCTGTCTGTAAGAAAGCAAATTTAAAATGGCACTTATTTTTAAACAAACCTGTCTTTCAGACTAAATTATGTTTTTTTCTAGCAAATTAGCAAAGTTGGTAGGTCGCAGTGCTTCACACAGGACAATTGAAATGCTGTGAATGATCCTATGTGATAGTTTTCTCAATGACTTGTACTGATGAAGGTCACTCTTGCTAGAAGCGTAACTAGAGGCGTATTGGCTTGATACCTTTTAAAAGTGAAGAAGTCCATTTTTGAGAGGGCAGAGATCCCAGACTAACAGAGTGGACCATTTATTTGCCCCTCACCTGAAGATCTAAGGGGATGGGATACTGGATCGGGGGCCAGCACCAGGCTGTAGATGAGCCAGCTACATCTCTGGACACTTGCAAATGATTCACATTCGTTAATCATACAGCTGCATGGCTACACTTTATCTGCTTTATAATATCTGGCGATCGAGTGTTAAATGCTTCACCAAGCAATATTACAGTTTACTTTAATGGAACTGTTTACTTTTATTACTGCTATTTATTCTGTACAGCACTGCAGTCCCTTACGTTTCTTGCGGCACAACCATTGTGGAGCTCTTTACAAACCAGAAATGGGTGTTTTTCAGTGTTCTTATGTCCTGTGCTTTATTAATGACCGTTTTGTCTGCTGCTGTTCTGCATACATTCCTTTAGCTGCTCAATATGTTCGGTTTTCCAGACTGTTCCACATGGTCTCACATTGATGCACATTGTTGACCAGGTCAGTCCCACTAAGCTAGTAGCCTATTTTCAGGGAAGACTTAGGGAAGTAGTTGTACTGCCAGGGAAAATTTGGCCAGGATATCTGGGAACATACCCTGCTCTTTTCGATTGTACTTTAGAACCATCTACTCCTGCTGTAGAAGGGGAAGAAGCAAAAACTGATCTAATTTTAATATTAATATGCTGAAGTAAAATGGATAATTCCTGTAAAACTGTTCATCCCCATTTGCTGTTTTAGCCTGGGCCAAGAGAGGTGGATCAGGCATTTAAAGAAACGTCCTTGCAGTGCATTTAGTTGTTTGTACAAAGATGTTCCTGGGCTTGTACAGATTATTGAAATTGTATCATTAAAGTTTTTATCAAGTAAAGGCAAAGCCCTGCTTTAAAGGGATTGTATGAGGTCACTTTTTAAAGATCATCAGCAGACTCAAGTTGCACAGTAATGCAGATGTACATCTTTCATCATTCTTGGTTGAGTAGATCATAACAGGAATTTATATAAGCGGATGAGATGAGTCATTTGAGTGGTTCCTTTAATGGCTCTGTGCCTGTGGTGTGCATTTATTTTAGCTTAGGTAATTAAGTGGCCTTGGGCAGTACACTGTGCCACACGTTTCGCTAACATGCTATACTTCCAATGGAAGAGCGCTTTTTACATCAAAGATTGAAACAATACTAATTTGATGAACGTTAATAATACTTTGATTTGGAGAAATTAAACTGGAAGAGGGAGAATATATTTAAAATGACGCACGTTTGTTTTTTGCATAAACTACCTAGGTGGCCCTTGATAACATCAGCTTGAGGTAGCTCTAGTCCTCTGTATTTGAGAGGATAGCTGACTATATTTATGACGTTCTGTTTGTGAATTTACTAAGCCTGATTGACACCTCTGGCTGTGCATGTGAGCTCAAAACCCTTTAACCCTGTTTGTGAATTTACTAAGCCTGATTGACACCTCTGGCTGTGCATGTGAGCCCAAAACCCTTTAACCCAAGTACACAATCTAAGCGCAAACTAAAACTACGTGGATTTTTATTTTGTTTCTTTTGTGTTTCACCCGGGTGAGTGGGCTGGTCTAAGAACACTTTTCAGTCACAATCCAAGTATAAAGCAATATGCACGTATGTAATACAAAATTCTGTTTTGCAAGGGGTGATTAAACTCCCCACCTCCTTATTTTGTATTCATACCATCTGACTTCCAGACAGATTTTTCTTCATTACGTGGCACAGTCTGTCATTCTCCAAGGTGGAATGACAGACTGTGCCAAGTCATCATCATCATCTTTCGGCTTTTCCCATTAGGGGTCTCCACAGCGGATCATCTCTTTCCATTTCTTCCTATCCTCTGCATCTTGCTCTGTCACACCAACCGCCTGCATGTCCTCTCACCACGTCCATAAACCTTATCTTAGGCCTTCCTCTTTTCCTCTTATGTGGCAGCTCCATCCTTAGCATCTTTTTCCTAATATACCCATCATCCCTCCTCTGCACATGTCCAAACCCAACGCAGTCTCGTCTCTCTTGCTTTGTCTCCAAACTGTCCAACATGAGCTGACCCTCTAATATACTGATTCCTAATCCTATCCATCCTAGTCACACCGAGTGCAAATCTTAACATCTTTAACTCTGCCACATCCAGCTCTGACTCCTGCATTTTTGTCAATGCCACTGTCTCCAACCCATATAACATAGCTGGTCTCACTACCCTCTTGTAGACCTTCCCTTTCACTCTTACTGGTACCCGTCTGTCACAAATCACTCCTGACACTCTTCTCCACCCACTCCATCCTGCCTGTACTCTCTTCTTCACCTCTCTTCCATACTCACCATTACTCTGAACTGTTGACCGACTGTGCCAAGTAGTAAAGAAAAATCTGTGTGGAAGTCCTAAGTTTATTGGTAAAATAAGATGTGAACAGTGGCAACATGAGCAATTCCAACCTTGAGTGAAAAGGTTGAAGTAAACAAAACGAGAAATTCTATCCTCAGGAAAAAAACAAGTACATGTGAATCTGTGGCAGCTCTATAACCCAAAGATAATGTTGTATTTTTTATTATTTATTTTTTAATTTTAATTTTTTATTTACACTTTTTGTTGATTAGGCTACTTGCACTAGGCCAGTTGCTTTTTTTCCCAAGGGAACCTCAGGGTGGTATTCATACTAATCAGGAGACGTTTGGCCAACTTCCCCTACTCTTTTTGGTAAGTGCCTTGGGATCTCATATCCATGGTTACTAGGCTAGTGGCCTTGGGGCCCTTACAAGCCTAGCAAAGAGTTTATCCCCAAAAATAAACCTCAGTCAGCACCTGTCGCCCCTGTCTATGAGAAACACAGGTGGAACCCCTGGGACAAATTTGTGGTTTCCCATCCACTCATCAAGGTTGTGCTTGAAGAGGGTCAGCAAGGTGCTCTGTTTTTGACATGTATGGGAAGTCTATTCCAGAGACTGGGCAGCCTCTGGGAGACAAACCTGTCTCTCCAGCAGGTTTTGTTGATGTCGCATATTGGATTTGGGGCCTTTTGAGCGGGTAGTGCGTAAGGAGTTGGACTTTATACTTGCGGATATAGAGCATCTCTAGTAGGGCAGGGTCCGAGATTGCCTTTGTAGGCGAGAAACAGGTCACCCCTGAGCAATCTGTAAGATAACGAGTAAAGTGGTAGTGATTTGAGCCTGTCTGCATAGGACAGGTGTTGGAGGCCATGAATTCTCTTTGTGAGGTATTTCAGTGGCCTTTCCAGTTGATGCAGATGTTTGGAGAGGTACATCCCAAATGGGGTGATGTACTCAATTATTGGTCTAATGAGGAAGGAGTATAGAGAGGTAATAACCTCCTTTTTTCTGGATAGATGCAATCCCTTTACTTATGAGATGAACCAAGTAAAAGGCTTTTCTGGCCACTGCCGCTACATGATAGTCGAATGTGAGGTTGTTGGGTCTCTCACCACATGTTGTGTGCTTAGGGGGTTGCTGTTGCCTTTGATGTGGTAATCAGTAGGGGTCGTGTTTGAGCAATCTGTAAGATAACGAGTAAAGTGGTAGTGATTTGAGCCTGTCTGCATAGGACAGGTGTTGGAGGCCATGAATTCTCTTTGTGAGGTATTTCAGTGGCCTTTCCAGTTGATGCAGATGTTTGGAGAGGTACATCCCAAATGGGGTGATGTACTCAATTATTGGTCTAATGAGGAAGGAGTATAGAGAGGTAATAACCTCCTTTTTTCTGGATAGATGCAATCCCTTTACTTATGAGATGAACCAAGTAAAAGGCTTTTCTGGCCACTGCCGCTACATGATAGTCGAATGTGAGGTTGTTGGGTCTCTCACCACAGGTTGTGTGCTTAGGGGGTTGCTGTTGCCTTTGATGTGGTAATCAGTAGGGGTCGTGTTTTTGCTAAATGGTATGATACATTTTTTTTTGCATTTAGCTTGAGGCCATTGCCTCTTGCAGTATGCTAACATCATTTGGGGAGTCAGTGGCCGCAAACTTGGACAGCCACAAGCCTTTTGTCTTTGCCTGGACCTCTGAGAAATATATGCCAAACAGTAGGGGTCCCAGGACAGATCCCTGGGAACTCCACTAGCGACATGTCTGCTATTGGATGTGGAGGTGCCTATTTTTACATTGAGCGTCCTGTCATTGAGCCATTTGGTCACCCACCTGATGAGATGGGGATTTATGCCAAGTTGTGTTAGCTTTTCAATGATGCCCGAGTGGGGGATTGTGTCAAAGGCCTTGACCAAGTCAAGGTAAGCTTTATGTACTGACTTTCCCTCATCCACGGCCTTGGTGATGGTCTCAAAAAAATAAACCAGATTCAGTAGGCACGATCTGCCCTTGACGAATTCTGATTGGGTGGGTTCAAGTGGTTGGAGATTGCCTATGTCCTTGTTTGAGAGCCTTAGTAATACGCTCCATGGCTTTACAGATCAGACTTGTCAAGCTAATGAGGTGATGGTTTCCAGGGTCAGTAGTGGCACTTCCTTTGTCAAGGGGATAATGGCAGTTCTCCACTCTGCTGGAATGAAGCCTGTGGTTGAATACAATGGCGAAGAAAGGTCTTGCTGAAGATGGTGCAGAATACATCCTGGGACCTTATTGGGTCCCATGGAAGCTGTTCTTTGCATTGGATAGGGCTGTAACACTTGATCTATGGAGATGTGAGGTGCTTGCCAAGTATCGAGGATGTCAAAAGGGCCTTTGGGGGGCACAGGGGGGTGAAGTTTGCTCTGAACCCATCTGCTAGCAGGTTGGCTAAGTCAACCAGATCAGTGTAAGTGATACTGTTAAGTACTAATTCGGAATACACCTGGACTTTCCCACAGAGGTTCCTGACTTAACTAACTTTGTTATTGAGGCTAGTTTTGATTCATAATTCGCCTTGGGAGTTTTTCACTAGTGATCTAAATTGGTTGTTGAAGCTAAGGAGGGAGTTTTTCCAATTTGGAATTTGTTCCTTTTTACCCTTGGACAACAGTTGCTTCCTTTTGTTGTAAATCATGTTGCGTTTCCTTGAGGAGCAGGTTTTAGTTCTGTTTGGCATGGCTGAGTCCATGCAGTTGTACAGGTGCTTGTATACTGCATTGGCATACTGTTCAGCATCGTTGTCTGTGTCCTCTGAGGGAGGCAGTGGTGTGAAGCTACAAATAACCTCCCTTAGGAGGTTGTAGTCAGCTTTTGAGAAGATTTTACCCCCAATTCAGGTGAATGGGGCCTCAGCCTAATGTCTCCTACATAAAATTGAAATCTCAGGAGTGCAGAACCCCCCCCACCATGCTGCACTGCAATGTCAGTTCTTGAAAAAAAAAAATCAATCCAACTGCCTGAGAACAGAGCCCACACCCTTCTGCAACAAAAGTAAGTGCGCTACCTGTTGAGCTGCAGAGACTGTAAAAAAAAAAAGTCCCCTCCTCGTCACTGTAATCAGTCCCTTTGATTTTAAGTGTGGAAATGTCAGTCATTTACAGCATGCAGTAGGTCTTTGTTCACCATGCTCGTAGCGCCATCCTGCAGTGTATGTAACTTATGATTTTTTTTATCTGTAATAAAGCCCACAATCCCTATCCTTATGTACCTTCAAGTGACTTCCATTTTTCCTTCCAGCATTCATAAAGGTCCTGTTACCTCCCCTCAGGCCCCCACCTCACCCCATAGCATTCCTTTATTTTTTGATTTTTATTTGTGCATCTTTAAGTAAAGTTGTTTATACCTGTGTGGTATACAAATGTTGACAATTTTCAGTGTTGATTACAGCCATGGTTTAACAGTGGTTAGTAGTCTGCATCTTGCTGAGGTCAGTAAAAAGTGTTCTGAAAACATATGCAGTTTCTTAGGGACTGGCTGTGAAGCTAATACAGAAATAAGTCTAACTTGTCTACTACAGCTAGGCTGTGTCATTACGGAATGTACATTGGGTTATTGGGGGAGGGGGGGCTGAAAATCAAAAGCTTGTCGGTGTAGCAGGCCCCATGCTGCTGTTTAGTTATTAAATGGTTGCCTTTCTGTAAAGTCCCCTTAGCGCTTCACCTTATTGGAAGGAACATGTTAAAACGACTTTCATTATCATTTGAGTGAAATGTGTACAGTTTATTGAGAATCTTCCAAGGAATGTCATGCTTACAAAAAAAATAGTGGTTACAATGTTGAAACAGCTTCTTTGTAACTTGTTTGTTTGTGTCTTTTGGCTTTTCCCGGTTAGGGGTCGCCACAGCGGAACTCTGGTCCGCTAATGATTGGCAGTTGATTTTTACATACTGGCTTGCCAGGCCTGACGCACAACCTTCAATGAAGGTACGCCCATTCACTCATGTCTCCACGCAGAAGACGCTCTAGCTGAGAATCGAACCAGACAGCGTCTTACTGAGAGGCGACAACGCTACTGCATCACCACCACCGCATAAACATTAAGTCACCTCTCAAAAGGTTTAAGACTACTTGCAGCTTAACTCTTGAATTGTAACAGGGAAGATCAGTCACTTAGTTCTAATTATAGAACATGCCTATTAGATAAGTGTTCGTATTTTTTTCCTCTTAAACTGCATTTATATTTCTTATCTCTCACATGGTCCTCGGAAAATGTTTGTTTTCTTGAGAGGGATGACACCTTGTACATTGTAAATGATGCCGTAATGTCAAAACTGTTTCTGATGTCACAATAAATATTGTCAGTCTTAAGTGGAAACTTTTTTTTTTTTTTTTTTGCCATTAATGAAAATATTTGAACACACACCTCTACAAAGCAGTCTACAGATGTCCTTCCATATTACTGTTGCAGTATTCTTTATCTGTTGGTGTTTCTTTTCTCCTTTTTTTAGATGTTCTTCGTGTTTCACTGTTGCAGTCAGTCATCACATTTGGGTTATCTGCTTGCAGTAGCCCTCAGTCGGCCTGATTATCAAAGTCTTGGGTCCTGCGTCGGTTGCTGTCTCATCTTCCGTGACATCAGGTAGTCAGGGATATAAAGCATGCAGCCGATGCCATTACATCTATCTTTCTTGCCATGCGGTGCCTGAAGCAGAAGCAGTTCATAAGTGCCGTTTGGCTGACTCCTGAAATTTTCATTTTTGAGTTTCAGAACCGAAGTCTTAAACTAAAGCTAAGTACCCCATTGGGGAAAATTTTTTCTTTCTCTAAACTGATGTCAGTAAAAGTCAAAAAATTGTATTACTTGTGGAAAGCAAATGCCTCATAAAGATTTCCATTCATCCTGTATTCCTTGCCTAGGCCCTGACCACGATGTACCTTGCTGTCTGTTTTGTGCCTTATTTAAGCAACGAACTATTCGTTGTCGGTATATTTTCGCTTCTAAATATTTTGGTACTCTGTTCAATTATCCAGATGCGTCTTCGGTAAGCCATCTGACTACCGACGTTCTGAAAAAACGCAAAGATAAAGACAGAGACAGGCCACCTAGGTCCAAAGCTGCCGATGACGCTTCTCCTAAGCCAGTCGCCAGTTCACTGGTACTCAGTGAGGCGCTTTCGCAGCCCCTGATACCTGCCACTTCGGATTCACAGGCCTCTACTAAGACCCATTCGGATGCCGCGAGATGCTTCAACTGTGGAACCTGCGGATGTCTCTACCTTGGATGGGTCCAGAGTCACTGTGCAGGCACCGGCTTCTGAGGGTGTATTCAGGCCTACTGACTTGCATAATAAACAGACACCATCTTCTTCTTCAAGGCCTAAAACTCGAACCATGCCTAGAAAGCCGACGCCCAGACCTCATGGTCAGGCCTCTATGCCTAAAAAACAAATGATAAGAATGGCTGAAGACCTTATTACTTTAATCAGGGGAAGCCAACCTTCCCCCTCTAAGAGACCTAGGACTGAATTTGCTTATGATACTTAAGACCAGGATTCTGAAATTTCTGTTTCCTCTGATGACCAGGATTTACCGGGTCTATATCACGAAATTGAACTTCCAAAATGTCGAACACCGTAAGTTAAAACTTGGCAGATCGAATTCGGATAACATTGAAACTACAAAACAGCGAATATTTTCCCATGGAAAAATTTTGCTATTCCGAAAAACACACACATAACATAATCACATCAAATACCTTCAAATCTTGCACTAAACCTAACATACACCACTATCTGTGCACTATCCTTAACCCAGCCCTAACCCTAAAGTCAGTCAGTACTGCACAATTGCCCGACCCACGCTCTAACCCTAAAGTCCGTCACTACCCATTCGTACACTTACGTTGACCCGGTCCGAAAATGCCGAAGCCACAGAAATGGCCAACCAAATTCTTTCCTTGGGAAAGAATTCGGGTTTCCACGGCTTCGGCATTCTCACCTTTCGAACTACCAAGTTCAGCTTTCTGGTATTCTGCATTCTTAACGGTTGATTTTGCGATAGGAACCCGATTTACCCTTATCTGCTTATGAGGATTCTGATGTAGAAGACTCTACCCCCCCCCCCCCCCCCCCCCAGAGGATTTCTCTTTTGGTGAAACCTTGCATACTCCTTAAGGAGCATTTTCATTGGGAAAGCCAGGATTACTCTCATTCTAAAAAGAGGCTTGGGGATTTTTTACTCCTGCCCCAGCACAGGCCTTTAGCTATCCCTCCTGTACTAGACATTGTTGATGGTGCCTTTTCGGAAGCTAGCTTGGCCCCTGACTTTCTACCTCCAGCTCCCAGAAAACTTGATAAATATTACAGGGTTCCCGACTCAAGTTACTTTTTAAAAATCCTACTGTGGATCCTGAGACCATTTCACAGGGACCAAGGGCATTAAGGCTACTACTGCCAAAAATCCTACCCCCTCTGATAGAGACTCCAGGGCACTGGATAGATTGGGTAAGAAGGTATACACTTCTGCAACCTTGGCCATTAGGGCCCTAAATTGCCAATTTCATATGTTAAAGTATCAGCAGCATATTATTGGATTGCTTAAACAGAAAATGATGTTGATTCCTGATTGTGCAGAAAACAAGGATTTACAGGATTTTATGCATTCTGCTGAACAGGTTAGAAAACATACTTTGCAATGTGGTTCAGAATCTCTAGAGGCATCTTGCAGGGCTGCTGTCACTGGCTCTGTAGTTAGAAGGCATGCTTGGCTTAAGGAGTAATCTTTGCCAGATCAGGTTAAAGCTAAATTGCTGGATGCTCCCTTAAATCAGGACCACCTGTTTGACAACAAAGCAGAAGAAGTTCTTAAAAAGATGGATGAAAAAGCTAATCTATGCAAACTGTTAAAGATTTACAAATACAGCCTCCAAGATTTAGTAGGCATTGGCCCTCTAAGAATTGGTCCTTTCCTGCCTCTTCCAGGCCTACTCAGTCCAAACCCAAAACCAGCAGAACACCCAGGCTTCAGTCCCAGGGTATGCACAGGACTAAACAGTGGGGGGCTCCCACTTCCAAATCCGGTAGTAGTAAGACTCCCCCCTATCGTAAACTGCCTCAATGAGTTAATTTTAAAGCTTCCAAGCACTTCTCAACTGACTGTTCCTTTAGGGGGAACGATTGCTCTGCAGGCAAAAAACTGGGAACTCGTTATCCAGGACAGATGGGTTTTAAATATAGTTCCCAATGATACAAATTTCACTTCCACATGTTACGAAGCCTAAACAGTTGGCCAGATCTACCCCCAAATCAGTGAGCAGTAAGCAAATTCTCGCTCTCTCGCATAAAGGCTATTCAAACTGTACCAGAAAAGGGACAAGGTTGCTACTCAAGACTTTTCCTGGTACCCAGAAAAGACAACTCATGGCATCCTATCCTGGACCTTTCTACCTTAAACAACTTTTTGGTGATTCCAAAATTCAAGATGCTAACTTCACCAGTTACTTCCTATGCTAGGCAAGGATGCCTGGTTGGCAACACTGGATTTAAAGAAAGACTACCTGCTCATCCCAATCGGGGAATCTTGTAGAAGATACCTATGCTTCAGAGCAGGCTACATACACTCTCGGTTCTCTGCACTTCCTGTGGCTTATCTACTGTGCCCAGGGTATTCACAAAGTGCCTAGCTCCATTCATTGCATTTTGCAGGCAAAGAAATATTCAAATATACCCATACCTGGACGATTGTCTAATTCAGGCAGAAAGCCAGGACCTACTTCTGAATCATCTAGCATTTGTACAAAAGGTGTTAACTTGTCTGGGGTACACCATAAACGAAAAGAAATCGCATCTGGTACTCTGTCAACAAATTATATTCCTGGGAGCAAGCTTGAACACAGCTTCCCAGGTGGCTTTCCTCACGCCAGAGAAACAAATGCATTTGACAACTTATTTCAAACTAGTGGCCACAAAAACCCTGCTATCTGCAAGGCAAATACTGCAAGCCTTTGGGTTCATGGCCTCGTGTATTCCACTAATTCCATATGTAAGACTGCATATGAGGAAACTACAATGGTATCTAAAAAGCCTATGGTGTCAACATTCTCAGGATCTAGAAGCAATGATTCCTATCTTACCTTGCCTACGGTTAGGGTTGGATGTCATTTTGGAGGCAAGGAGGCCTAGTACTAGAAAGTCTTATGCTGAAAAATGGAAACGATTCTGTGCCTGGAACCAAACTCAAGGGATGGCCACAGCAGCACCCAACTTACCTCAGATTCTTCAATACTTAATTGAGATGTTTCATAATTCATGCCTCCGCCATTTCAGCTCATTACAACACAGAACCCACCCCTCTTTTCTCACCCACTGCTCAAGCAGTTCCTCAGAGGGGCCAAAAACATAAGATTACCCAGGAAAGCCCCAACTCCAGCCTTGGACCGTAACTTTGTATTGGAAAAATTCTCTCTTCCTCCTTTTGAGCCAGCTGCAAGTGCAGAGTTAAAATTCCTTTCTTGGAAAACAGCTTTCCTTTTAGCAATCACTTCAGCAAGAAGGGTATCTGAATTACAGGCCCTTATGGCAGTGGAGCCTTTCATCATCTTTCATGCGAACAGGGTGTCCCTCAGGACCAGTCCCCCCTCCATGCTCAAGGTGGTATCCAGTGTGGCTCTTAATCAGTCCATTCATTTGCCAACCTTCTTTTCTAATCCACAGAACAAAGGGGAATGGATACTGCACTCCTTAGATGTGCACAGGCAACTTAGATTTTACTTGGACAGGACTAAACCTCAAAGGAAATCTGAACACCTCACTGACTGACTCTCTTCAAGAAGAATCTTGATGAGTGGATGGGGGATCGTAGGTTTGTCCCGGGGATTACTTCCGTGTCACTATTAGAGAGAGGCACAGTAAACTAAACTTTAAAAAGGGCACAGCACACTCAAATCAAGGGGTGGCGTAAGCCAAACACAATCGGGCTAGGCTTATAAATGCCCCAGGGCAGATAGCCTAGTATGAACCTATGAACAACTGCTGGTGGCATTTGCTGCAGGGGCAGAGGGGAAGGCTATTTCAAAGCAAACCATTTCTAAATGGATAGGCCTGCATTCATTTCTGCTATAAGCACCATGGAAAACCTATCCCACAGGGGATTAGACCCCATTCAACCAGGGCTGCATCTACCTCTACCTCTACAGCCTTCCTCAGAGGTGTCCCTACCAGAGACAACTTAGAAGCTGCTACCTGGAGTTCTGTACATACTTTCACCAAGGATTACCATTTGCCAATTTTCTCTAAATCCAGAGCTGGCTTTGCCACTGTAGTTTGGCGGGGCCTTCTAGCTGGCCCTAATGCTATCTAAATTCCTCCTCTCATCCTTGGATTTGGGAATCTACCCCAATGTGATGACTGCAACAGTGAAACATGAAGAACATAGTACAGTTGTGTACACTTACCATAAATGTAGATGTTCAAGTGTATTCACTGTTGCAGTCCTGGTTACCCTTCCTCCAGCCCCCTGACTTATTTTGGCTAGATCTCTATTCTCCATGGTGTATTTGCTTTTTTGTTGGAGGTATAACCTTGTGTGTGTGTGTGTGTGTGTGTGTGTGTGTGTGTGTGTGTGTGTGTGTGTGTGTGTGTGTGTGTATATATATATATATATATATATATATATATATATATATATATATATATATATATATGTGTGTGTGTGTGTGTGTGTGTGTGTATATATATATATATATATATGTGTGTGTGTATATATATATATATATATATATATATATATATATATATATATATATATATAATTTAACTGCTGCCTATTGGAGGAGCACCTGACATCTAGGGCAAGAAAAACTGATGTAATGGCTCGCTGCATGCTTTATACCCCTGACTACCTGGACGAAGATGGGGAGACAGCAAGCAAACGCAGGGACCCACCCTTTTGATAATCCAGGCACTGACTGAGCTACTGCAATAACCCATAACCTGTTTTCACTCAACAGTACAGTGAATACCATTCTAACATTCTGCTATGTGGGTGTACATAACTGTACTTTTTTTTTTGTATTGTGTATATGTTCATGAAGAGAAAAAATCAGTGAGTGAGAGGCCCCTAGGTGCAGGTTCCATTCAGTGTGTTGTGTTGTTTTTGTGTGTGTGTATGGATGCAGGAAAACTCCATCTGTCAAGCATTTGTCCCCAAGATATTTCACACCCCCATACCTTGAGAACAGATTACTTAAACTGGTGGTTCAGGAAATGTGGTGGTCATCAATGCCAAGGCTCAAGCCAACTGCCAAGAAGCGAAGGCCAGCCGCTCGCCAAGAGCCCTGCTGTTCCAGCAACCTATCTACCTTCTGAAAGCCAAAAAAAAGATCTGAACCTGCAGTGCTCTGATTCCTCTGATTCTATTCTTTCGAGCTTTAGTGAGGAATAGTTTCCTACTAGGTGAATGGCCTGGCCTACTTGAAGACTGGCCTGGCTCTTTTCTGAACCATGCTGTCTTTAAAAAAAAAGCCTGCTAAACAAAAAAACCCAAAACTAACATATCCCCAACAGGAGTGGCAGTAGTTTTACTCTGGTTCTTTTCAATGATTTAATAGGTTCATAGGTAGGTAATAGGCTATCAGCCCGAGGGCCAAAGCAAGCCTAGCTAACAGTGTATTGGCTTTTGCCATCCATGTGTAGTATTGACCCATCCACTTATCAAGGTTTCTCTTGAATAGTGCTAATGACAAGCTCTGCTTGACATGGATTGGAATTTTGTTCCAGAACATGGGAAGTCTCTGAGACATAAATCTATCCCGTCAGCGTGTCCTATTTATTGTTGTGGTGAGGTTTAGGTAACTAGAGCATGTAGCTCGGGGAGATTGGGGTTTCATGTCCAACAATTCCGAGTTTGACATAGCTTTGTATGTTAGACAGAAGTCTCCTTGGAGTAAGCGGTATGCGACTGAGTAGAGTTTGAGTTTCTTGAGTCTGTCGGCATAGGGCAATTGTTTGAGGCTAGTGATCCTCTTGGTGAGGTACTTTTGGGGCTTCTCAAGTTGTTGTAGGTGTCTTGTGAGGTACATCCCAAACGGGGCATTGTATTCAATGAGGGGTCTGATAAGTGATGCGTAGAGGGGAACGATGACTTCCTTATTTATAGATGTGAACCCTTTTGTGAATTAAGTGGGCTACGTAGAAAGATTTTCTGACCACTGTGGCAATGTGGTTATCGAAGGAGTGGTTACTATCCACTTGGGTCCCAAGGTCTCTTATCACACTTTTTCTATGTTAAGTAAACTTCCCCCTATTTGGTAATTCATGGGTACCTTGTTTTTGCAAAGGGGATAACCAAGCATTATTTGGCATTTAGTTTGAGGCCATGATTTTGACACCATGTGTCCGTCTCACTGAGGCCCTTTTGCAGGATGTCTACACCGGCAGGGGAATCGATAATGGCACCCAGTATGCAGTCATCTGCGAACTTGGTTAGCCATAGACCTTTAGTGTTTGCATGCACTTTAGAGAAGTATATACCGAACAGGAGGGGTCCCAAGATTGAACCCTGGGGTACTCCACTTGTCACTGGTTTGGAGTCGGAACTGGAGTCAGCAACTCTTACCATGTGGGTTCTCTCAGTGAGCCAGTTGGCCACCCATCACGTGACGTAAAGGGTTTATGTTAAGGTTGGTGAGTCTATCAATGATTCCTGAATGAGGAATAGTGTCAAAGGCTTTAGCGAGGTCCAGGTAGGCTGTGTGGACCACCTTGCCCTTTTCTATGGCCTTAGTAACTGTTTCAAAGAAGTCTACCAGGTTTTGGAGTCATGACCTACCTTTCACAAATCCATATTGGGTAGCATCCAGAGTCTGGAGGTTACCTATATCTTTGTTTGAGTTCAGTGGCCTTGCAGACCAGGCTTGTCAGGCTAATAGATCTATAGTTCCCGGGATCTGTGGTGGTTCCTCCTTTGTGGAGTGGGATAACTGTTGCTCTGCACCATTCTGTGGGCAGATAGCCTGTGGCGAGGCTGTGGTTGAACATGGATTGTAGGTGGGTGGGTGGGGGGGGGGGGCTAGTTCATTTTGGAGATCATGTAAGACGCAGCCTGGGATGTTGTCCAGTCCCATGGATGCTGTGTTTTTGGGTTTAGAGAGTGCTGTTTTTACTTGTGTGTTTGTGATTGCTGGGGCACTACAACCATCTGGTATAGCTATAGGGCCTTTGGGGGGTGAGGGGGGAGTAAAGTTTGCTCTGAACCATTTGGGGGTGAAGGGGGAGTACAGTTTGCACTGAACCTGTCTGCCAGTATTTTGGCAATATCAGTTGGCTATGTATATTTTGTGCCATTCTGTTGTAGATCAGTGCAGATCTGGGTGTTGCCATGGAGATTCTTGACATAGTTAAAGAATGCCTTGTGGTTGTCTTTGGAATCCGTGGCAATTTTTCTTTCAAAGTTAGCTTTGGAGGATTTTATGAGAGACCTTAGTTTCTTACAGAGGCTCGTCAGTGAGTTCCTCCATACCTGGGTTTTTACTCTCTTGTGCAACAGTTTCTTTCTTCTGTTGTAAAGTTTGTTAATGGTGGGGGACCACCAGATCGGCTTACTTTTTTTGGAGGATAGCACGATCCATACACATGTAGATGCTTGTAGAGTGCATTTGTGTAGGATTTAGCAGTCGTGACTGTATTGACTGTGTTATCCATCTGCAGGGGCGTCGCAGAGTTAGTCACTTCATTCTTGGGAAGCATGAAGTTCGCTTTGGAGAAGTTTTTTACGATGGCTTCCTTGTGTGGGGTCGGGATGTGGATATCTAGGGTGATTAGTTTATGGTCTGATCTGACAAGCGAGGAGTTGATCTCTGACATTGAGCACTGGTCACCCATGTTGGTAATGACCAGGTCCAGAATATTGTTGCCCCTGGTGGGGGCATTGACAAGTTGATCCAGGGCGTTAGTTTATGCACTCCAGGAATCGTTGAGCAAGGGGGTTAGTACAAGAGTAGTTTTCCCAGTTTATTTTTGGGTAGTTGAAATTGGCCATTATTATGGTTTTTGTTTGGACCCTCATTTTTTCCAATGTCCACAGGAATGAGGAGTGAGCGTCCTGGGTCATGGTGGGGGATCTATAACAAGCTACAATTTGGAATGCATTTTTGCTCTGGGTTAGTTGCACTTGGTTGATTTCAGAGGCATCGTATTTTACAACTAGCCTAGAGGTGTGGATGTCCTTGATGAATATGGACACGCCTCTGCCCTGCGTTTTTTGGTCCGGGTTTTGTGGCGAAACGTGTGGTATGAATTATAGCCTGGTAGTGCTGGAGTGCTTTCGGGAGCATTGTACCAAGTCTCAGTCACTGCACAAATAACTATGCTCACCATTTTGAGGAGTACCTCGAGTGAGTGCATTTTGAGGTTTAGACTCCTAGCGTTGAGTAACATTGCCCTTTTTTTTTTCCTATAGTTCGTATGGCAGTGGGTTTGTTTTTTGAGCCTTGCCTAAAAAAGGCACTATAGGGGCGGCAAGAGCCTTAGCCAGTATTCTGAATCCCAGGGGTGACAGGTGCAGGCCATAGCTGGCGAAGCAGCGTTGCCTGTCGAGCATGTCATCCCAGGCAGACAGATACTGGGTCCCCTTTGAATGATGCCAGAAGCTTAGCCAGTTGTTGAAGTTGATCATCTTATCCTTGTACTGTGGTATAATATTTGGTGAAGGCAGGATGCTACTCGGGGCTAGGGTCATACCTGCCTGGGCTACAAGATCGGAGAGCTCTTCTATGTCTCTTTTCATGTAGTCCAGGGAGGTACATCTCAGGTCATTTACACCGACATGGACTATGACAGAGTCATATTTGTACTTTGCTTGTAGTGACCTGAGTGCATGCATTATGTGGCGGATTCTGGCACCTGACAAGTAGCTGACAGAAACCTTCTCTTTGTCTAGCCTGGTGAGTGGGACGTCTGTGTGCCTGACTATAGAGTCGCCTATCACTAGTGTGTGAGGTATGTTGTTTTGCCTTGTGGACTGTAGTTGTGTGGCACACCGAGTTTGTGGGCTGTGTGTTGTTTGGGGTGTGTTGGTGGGAGGAGGTTGCTTGTGTGTCTGCTTTGGAGGTCTGTGTTGCCTAGGCAGATTCTGATTTTTAATCTGAGCCACCGTATATGTCTTGGTGATATTATGTGTGGGTTTTGGAGGTGTTGGCTTAGTTGGTCTGTGTGTAGGGAGCGTGGTGTTGCGAGTGGTTACCTTCTCCTCTTGACTGTCTGTTCCAGTCTTGGTTGGAGAGAGCTTTGCTTCTAGCTTGGCTGTATAAGTGCATCTCTCACAAGTGTTAGTGTTTGGTGGTAGGAGGAGAGGGTTGTATGTGTACATGAGGCAATTGTAGCATTGCTTCAAGATGCCCAGGCTCATCAGGTAGGCTAGAGAATACACCGGGAGCTGTCTCTTGGACATGTCTGAATAAGTAGGGCAGTAAAAAGACTATTCCCTTCTTGGCAGATGCGGGGGTTGAGTGCTTGGGGTTTATCTGGTGCCGTAATAGGTTTAGAACATGTGCTGGTCTGAAAGGTGCGTGTCTGAGTGCTTTAGGCTGAAAGATTAACAAGTTCTAAGGGAAAAACTGAATAGCAGACTGTGGAGCCGGGGATGGTTTAGCCCAGCTAACCAGCGGTGCGCAAAACTGCACAAAAGCGAGTTTTTATAGCAGGAAGATAAAAGGGATAGAAATTAGCCCAAAATGGCCAATAAACTACAATTTCTGAGCTGAAAACCACTCCTCCAGGGACAGATAGGCTGCTCAAAGCTCCTCACTCAATGGTGAACAGAGAAACTTCCTTCTGTCCAAGTAAGGTCTGGGCCAACACAAGAACTACAACTGGATTCAGCAAACTCTGAAGACTGGACTATACTAGCTTCAGAAAGGTGGGAAATGAGTATAGGATAGCTTTTTTGAGTTTAAGGCAGTTAAGACAAAATAATCACTTTAAAACTCGGAGAAAAACTGCTGTCGCACTTGTGTGTAGCCTACAACAGTTTAAATGCTCTAAAAAACGAGTTTAAAGTGCATTAAAGTGCAAAACAGTAAAGCAGTACAATTAAACAGCTGCCTCAGAGGGCATCGGTCCTTCCACTCCCATTAAGAAGCCTTGGGAATTGGATTCCTCAGATGAGGACTTTGGATTCTGAGGAGAAATCTCTTGATTACTCCTCTCAAATTTCTTCTCTAGACCATGGCTCAGGGGAAGAGGATTGTGTCTAGACACCCTCCCTTGGAAAAATTATCCTTTGGGAATACTATTGCTGTCATGATTGAGTACTTTAAATGGGATTACTCCCAAGTCTATGACCTCCAGAAACGATACTGTGAGTTTCTACAAATGGAGTGTCCAAAGCTATCTGCGGATGTAGGGCATCTACTGTTACATAACATTTTACACAGTTGTACTTTCTGTGCCCAGAATTCAAGCTTGCTTGCTTTCTTGCATGTGTGTTTGGTTGGTTTGGTTTAAGCTCTCTGCAGCAGACCTTCAGCAGCTTCGAACTCCTTTCTTTGTTCACTGTATCTTCAATGCCTCCTTTACCTTCACCTGGACTCTTCTTGACCCACATCCAGAGTCAGAAAGTGAGGATGCCAGTAAAGTGTCTTACTGCTGCTGGTGAGTATGCCCTAAACCCTACCCACCCCACTGCAGAATGGCTAGCTTCATTATAGCTACCTCTGGGAGGTGCATGTACAACCTCCCGACCAAGTGGTATATGGCTTGCCAGCTCAGAGCTCTCCAGGTTGTTAATATATGGCAGAGAGCCAAGACTGACATCCTCCCTTATCCTGATGGATGAACTGGGGTTGGGTGCTTAGCTGCATCCTCCTCGGCCTGGTCCCTTCCAACATCCATGCCGCTAATTGAACATAGGTTGTCTGTGGCACAAACAGGGCATTTATCTCTCTGCTCTGGAGTTCATGCTTCATTTTCTAATACCCAGGTTTTCTACTAGACCTCTTAACTGTTCTTATTTTGGAGGAATATTCCTATTTTTAAGCCTGATTTACCCTTGCACAGAATGTGCCCATTTTTGGAGGGTGGGGGGTATATACCAGTTTTCAGGCTTTATTCACCCTTTCACACAGTTTTCTGAATCCCCTCCATGATGCATGATCCTGCTTTTCAGCCTGTTAATGCAAGAAATCTGGACAAAGACTAAATAACGAGAGGAATGAAGGCCTAAAATGCAGAACCGATTTTAAATATTGCTCTTACAAACTTAGAAATTTGATATAGTAAAAGGTTTTGCCAACAGTAAATAAGTCTGAAACTCCAGTTTGTCATTATTTAATGACTTCAGTCCTCGAGGATTTGTCATAAAATCACATTTTATGAGGAACAGACCAAAAATGAAGCAAGACTCTTGACAGTTGAGAGCCATGGAATTTTTAAAGCTGTCAAGTACACAGAAAACACACTACATAGCAAACATACTAGTGGCAACAATAATTTAAAGAAAGAGGACACATATCTCGAATTTCCCCTTTTCTGAAACAAAAATTAATGACCTTATAGTATTTTTCAGTGCAGTTAGTCTACAAATTGTACACTCTGTGTTTATGTTTTGTCACTGTTTTTAAACGTGTTTTATTAGTATACCGTATTCCAGCTGGAAGGGTTGTATGCTATTTGGTATGCAAATGTTATGCTGATTAAATGCCCAGATGTCTTTTTAGCTGGATGTAGCTACTTTTCAAGGGCTTTTGTTCTTGGAAGTGTTTTCTACCCATTTTTCCGGCAGTCAGCATTTTGTCTTTGAAATGCATAAAATTGTTTTTCCCATTAAAGTGAAGTCCTTGCACGTCTGGTGTGTGTATAGTTATACTGCACTTTGTTACCATGCTTATTTAAACCATTGAGGGTCCACTTTACCACCATTGTTTGCACTAGCGTCAATCACATGGGCTGTAGAAGCTGATTGGCTGACAGGTTAATCTTGACTACGGAGCATAGTTTTTTTTATATGTAATAGATGGGATATGCTGTCTTTAATGTATGCAAACGATGCAGCATGCGCAATAAGTGCAACTTCTGCTTTTGCAGGCTTGCTTGAGACATTGGAATACGTGATAAAGTAGCCGTCAGCAGTGGTTGACAAGATTAGTTACCAGCTGCAAGACTCTTAAGAAATGTTGAAACAGTTGTGCAGGCACTGGTTGAGTTGGGGGGGGGGGGGGTTCAGTGGCTTATGCACCTCACTTACTAGGGAAGCTAGAGTATGTGCGGTGGGATTTTAACCTTTTGAATCCTGTGTGGCAAATGGGGGGGGGGGGTGCAGTGTGAGTGAATGTGGCCAACAGCAAGTGTGTTTAATGCAGAGCATGCTGACATTGCTAGAACGTTGGGAAGTGTAGATGCTACATTATTATCCTCTTCTCACAGCATGAACCAAATGTCACCAAGTAAAAAAAGTGTTAAAACAAGCCCCTTCACAGCTTCAGCGGTCAAACAAGCGATGGTCATTTGTCATCATTCACTCTCTTCATGCAGTATGAGGGCATTCTGTACAGCCATTGCAGAGCAGTGGACCCAATCTCACAACATTAATGGGGGGTGGGAGGGAGAGTGTAACATGCCATGGAACACCCGTGTGAAAATACTGCTGTGTGTAATAGTTCATACATGTAATTTTGGTTTACTATACAACATTACTACAAAGATGCAAGACTGCACATTTTTTAATGATCTTTAGTGTACACTGTGGCAAGTAGGCTATCCCTTAAAGAATGAGAAACTAGAAGAAGATTTTTGCAGTCATTTAAGCACTATAACCTCATTACATGTTGCAAATGTGCGGACTAGGCCCATGCAGTGCAGGTGGGAGGACTGCCAAACATAATGAGGTAATTTAGTCTTTGTTCAATGCCCTTGTTCTGCCTCATTTAGCGTATAGATGTTTGCCATGGCCTGTTATTACATTCTCAGGACTCTACCTAGGCTGTGACTTTCTTGCAGTTTTTACTGAATGGTTGGTCTGTGTGATGTATTTGCCCTTTCGCTTGTTTGGTTGATTTAGTGAAGTAGATATGGATGTTGGTTTTCCTGGAGATGGGATGTCAGCTATTTGAAGAACGTCAGATTTTTCTCTCTCAAAAAAAATAAATAAATAAATAAATAAAAAAGGACAACTTAAAGATTAAGATAGATAACGTTGGACTTCCCCTCAGAATGTAGAAGGCTACATTGGATATAATATGGAAGATATGGGCATTTTTCCAAGTGAGTGCTTAACAGGAAATGGTCTAGACTAAGTATGGTGTGATACATTGGAAAATGTGCTTGTGTAAACATAATATTTAGATAGTTGAGAAACAGTGATACATGAGCCATAAAGAATTGTTGAAAATGAGGAAGTGATTGTGTCCAGTATCAACTGCTAAGAAAGGGAGAAGTAAGAAAACCAGTTAATATAATAAAAAAAGAGCAAAGTTATTCTTGTTGGCAGAAGTAATTCTATATCTAGTGATTACTGTATGTCTGGAGACATGAAGATGGAAAAGTATGAAGATATGCAAGCAGAGCCAAGGTAGTGTGGAACAAGTACGTTTGGATAGTTCAGTCACTGAAGCTAATTTCTAAGTATATTTAAACACACTTACAGTTTCATGTGACCACAGAGTACAGAAGGGATGATTCTGGATACAGAGAACAGTACTGCTGACAAAAGCTCTGTAGAATGAAAAAGTACTTTTTAAATTAACTTGTATGTTGTGACACAGGAGTGAAATATATATCCCTTTCATGGCATTAAAAATGTATATATTTTGTGAAGAATGGACCATACAGGAGTCTACATTTGTAGCAAGCCATTTGCCAGATTTTTTTTTTTTTTTTGCTTAAATAACATTTTGAGGACTGTTCTGTAGTCTCTCCTCAATCTTCCAGTCCTGAGTAGGAGATGAAGATATTATGGCATATGCAGGCCATATTCCCTCTGCTCTCAGGTTGGTTACAAAGTTCTGAGAAGAAACTAATTTCCTTGGGTTTACCTCTGAAGATCTCTCGCATGGAGATTTCCTTACAGAAGGAACATTTTTAGCCTGGAAGTTCAAAAACCTTCTTCCCCTATGAATGTGGTGTGCTTTATGTTCAGGTTTGAGTCCCTTAAGCTTTGACTTTATCCAGTTCTGGCAGTTTTTCAAGATGTTTGTGCATAACCAGCTCAGCTGGTCTGGTACCATTTGCTTGTTCCGATCCCTTCCTCTCGGTGCTTCAGCCTGTGATTAGCTCCGGGCTGGTATCATCCTGGGGTCGGGGGCTGTTTCCAGATGTAATCTTCCACTCCAGGGACTTCTCCCTGGGACGGGGAGGACAGGCTCTCTTCCAGCCCCTCAGCTTTCCAGGTGGTAGAGAGTACTTTTTCCAGGTCTGGAATTTCCTCTGCCACACCTCTGGGTCAATCCCAACCTCTTTACCTCAGCTGGTGAAACCTACACATCCTGTTCCAGGTCAGCCCTCCTGAGGTCTTCAGGGGGTTCCACCCCTCAGGGAGTTGCTGCCTTTTCCCAGTCCTCCCCTGAGCCCCCAGCGGAGGAAGTTCATCTGAAGAGAAAGTGCAAGAGGAGACACTTGGACTCCCTCGCGGAGTCTCACACTGAGGATATAGACATTGAGAAAGGAGGCGGGCTCCCCAGATCTTCACCCGATGATATCTACTTTGGAGACATCTTTGAGTTCCTGAAACAAAAGGACAGATTATCTCCCCAACCACGGTCTTTGGAGGGGTCTGTATTTCTGAGAGCCTTTGGGGTGGGCCCCTCTACCTCCCGAGTGCCCTGCCCTCCCTTGCTGAAGAGTTATTGGATCTGATCACCAGCAGTGGCTGGAAGGAACCAGACGTGGTGGAGTCTGTTCCAAAGAGGGACGACAAATTCCTTAGTCCCCTGGCAAACCGTTTGTTGTAGAGCAGAGGTGTACCAGTCAATGCCACTGTGGTTGCCACAGCCACGAAGAAGGAGCTAGCTGAGCAGAGCTCCATGGTCCATCCCCCAAATAGGGAGTCCTGGATGATAGACCAATTTGGGAAATGGGTGTACACCTCACTTGCCTTTGGACTGAGAGCGACAAACTACTTGACACATTTTATCTGCCTCCAAAGGGATTTGGTCTAAGAGCTTTCCACCTCCCTTGCAGAGTTTTATTGCTGACAGAGAACCTCAAGCAGGTGCCTTCCCAAGCTATCCACTCTGACCTCCTTCACAAATTCCTCAGAGGTTAAACTCCAACGCAGCGGAGGCTACCTCTCGAACTGTTGGGACAGGCATTGCCTTGCAGCATCATGCCTGGCTATGCTTGTGCAGGCTCAGGGAACCCTATAAGGTGTTGTTTACTAATGCTCCTTTTGATGGTTCCAACTTCTTTGGACACTTTGCCCCACAGCAAGCAGGAAGGCAAGACTCTGAGATCGGGATCAAGCTTTCGACTCCCCAGAGGTCCTTCTGAAAGACCCAGTGGGGAACCAGAAAGATGTGGTTTCCATAAGGTGCAGTCTTCCTTTTGGGACGCTCCTGACTAATTCTCTTCCAGTGGCAGGGGGAGAGGTTTCAGTGGACAGTGATGCCCTCAAGGCAGGGGGTCCGCAAAATCAAATCTCCAGGGAACCCTTCTCTGAGCAGCCCTGTAGAACAGTTTTGTGTGCTGTATCTTTTAAGAAGCGTTTCAGGGACCTGAACCTGCATATAAATAGCAAGCACGTGCTAGCTTCACTGCTATTTTAAGAGTGCAGCAAGAGAGTGAGCATGTATATATGTAATAGCTAGTTTCTGTATAGGTTTACCTAAGTTAAAGTTATTAAGCCTCAATCCTCCTGTGTTTTTGTACATACTAAAACTGCTTGGAACAGAACCCAGAAAGACTCGTTGATTACATCCTGACTATTTGAGCGACATGGTGTCAGTACCAGGATTCCAGAGACTGCTTTCCAGAGCTACAAGGTGCAGAGAAAGTGAAGGTAAACTAAGAGAAACGAGTACAAAAAAGGGCCCGAAATGAACCAAAGGTAATGAAAACTTGTACGAACATTTTATTTTATAAAAAAGATAAAATTGAGCATTACAAGGGCACAAACTACATTATTAAACAAGCGAGAGGCACAAAAGGTTTAATTAAAAGAAATGTTTAAAATTAAGATATCTGATAAAACCATTACTAGAAAAAGCACATAAGGGGTTTGGAATTACCTTGGAAATGCAAAATGGGCATGTTTAGAGTAAAATGGGCATGTTTAGACGGGCACAAGAAAAGTACAGTGGGCATGAAAAGGGATTCAGCGAACAAAATTAATATAATAAGGGCAAAAAGGGCACAGTAAGCATAAATAAAGGCGACTGTAAGTATAAATAAAGAAGGGCAACTACATGTTTTTTGGCAAAGTATTGTGTTTGGGCATAACTACTACTTCGTATTGTGTTCAGGGCATAACTAGTTATTCAACTATTCAAAGTTTCTCAAAGTTTGTAAAATTGCTAACAGTGTGTGCTTATTACTATGTTTGTATTCCGAATACAGCCATTTCGGAAAGTTTCTTGTGTGGGGTGTCTCTCTTTGTAAATTGCTGCCATTACAGAGTGTTTCTTGCACTGTAAAGAGTTGCCTAGCAAGGTACCGCCATTTTGGGGAAGTTTCAGTATGCCGTGTACTGTTTATTTACAAAGTGCAGTTACTTTGAAATGCTTCTTACCCTGAGCTGCTTCTGTCCAGTTCATTCGCACAGTGCAGTTGTTTTGAAATGTTTCTTACACTGATAAGAGGCAATTTCTTGCAGTACAGTGATTTCAAGAGTATTACAGTGCCCAAGAGACTTATTTTGCAAAGTTCAGTTATTCAGAGGCTTGTTGTGCTATTGGGCAAAGTTATGAATGCTGGCATAAATTTCTGGCATATGTATATGTGTGTGTTCGTGCGTATTTGCAAAACCCTTCACTGGTATGTGTTAGTAATGGCAGATGGATTTCAAAAGCCCTCACCACTTGTATTTGATCAGAATATTGCAGAGAATTGGAGAATATTTGAGCAAGAGTATGATATTTTATACAAGCAGCTTATTCTGACAAAGATGCATGCACCAGGGCATTCATTTTGCTAAACCTAGCTGGGTTAGAGGCTGTTGAAAGAGAGTTAATTTATGTATGCACCAGTAGTATATGAGGAAGAAGGTGAAAATCGCCATATTGTTGTTCAAGCTGAATCAAGGGAAGACCCAGAGTGTTTGAAGTGCAAATTCAGAGAAACGTGTAACCCCCAGACAAATATTACATTAGAGAGGCATTTGTTTTACACGAGATCAGAAACCAGGGGAATCTTTTGCAGCTTATATTACTGGCCTTAGGAACAAAGCTTTGATGTGTTGGTTTGGTGACTTAAAGGATGAGTTAATAAAGGACAGGCAATAGTGCTGCTGTGAGAAAGATTTTGCTTCATGACAGTGATTTAATGTAGAGTAAAGCTATTGAGATTTGTCAATTCCATGAAGTTACAGAAAGGCACACAAGTATGCTTGCAAGTGATAAGTGCATGGTTTCAGCAGGCTGCAGAGCAAATGTAGACATGCAACACATGGCAAGCAAAAACAGGCCTAAGCACTGAGCAGCTACAGCCCCTGTGGGTTCTCATCGGAAACCACATAGTTTCCCAGCAAGTTTTAAGAAAGGAGCATGCTCAGTACAGTATAAGCATGAATCAGTAAAACCCAAATACAGCTTTATTATTAACTGTCGCAGTCTAAAAGAGAGAAGTGCTTAGCATTTGTTCAGCAATGCCACAAGAGTAAAAAAAAAAAAAAAAAAAAAAGTTTTGCAAATCAAGTAAACCTCAGAGCTATAAAGAAGGGCCACTCAAAAAAGCAAGTTGATCATATAGAGAGCTGCAATTCTACTTTCTATGTAGATGGTGTATCAGTAATTGGTGAAAAGGTTGATGCAGTGAATTTGTTGGCAAAGAACTAAGTGTTTTGTACTGTCCAGATCAATGATAAATCCACCGAGCTCAAAGTAGACACTGGTTCAAAGTGTAATGTCATGTCAGCAGTTACATTTGCTAAAATGAGAACAAGAGAACAAATTGAACAACTCATTGTGGCTAGTTGTGCAAAACTTGTTGCTTATGGAGGTGAAGAAATTCAAACCGAAGGCTCAGTAGTGCTTTCATTTTGTTTGGCAAGGAACTGTTACAGCTTGTTATTCCATGTAGTTCAAAGACGTGCAGTCATTATTGGGTCTGAGAGACAGTTTGAGAATCTGCTTTGTTTTACCAAAGGAGATCATCGTATAAGCACATATCCTAGTTCCAATTTTTCCGAAGCCATTTTCTCAAGAGTATGCTGATGTTTGACAAGTTAGGCAAACTTCCAGTTGTGTATTCTATGAAGTTAGACCCAGAGGTCAGTCCAGTAGTTAAGACCAGTAAGAAAAGTTCTGATAGCTGTGCAGGATAAAGTCAAAGCTCAGTTGGATAAAATGGTGCAGCAAGGTGTAATTTGTCCAGTTACAGAACCAACTGAATGGCTGTTGTCTGTGGTAGCAGCCCACAAGAAAAGCTCAGACAAAATCAGAATCTGTATTGCTCCAAGAGATTTGAACGAAGCATTAAAGAGACTGCATCATCCAATGAGTATAGTCGAGGACGTCACAGCCCTAATACCAAATGCCACTGTTTTTTTCTGTATTGGATGCAAAAAGTACATTTTGTCAAGTGATGCTTGATTGCAAATCCTAATTACTGACTACTTTCAGTACCCCGTTTGGGAGATATAGATTCCTACAGATACCATTTGAAATAAATTCTGCAAGTGAAGTCTTCCAGCATACAATGGAACAATTTTTTTTCTTTCAGGTTATTCTTGTGCCATAATAGTGGACGATTTATTGATCGGAGGCAGCAGTGGTGGAGCAGAGCATGACAGAAACCTTGAGAGTTCTAGACCAAGCACGTGAATTGAACTTAAAGCACAATCCTTTAAAGTGCAAATTCAGACTACCAGAAGTTGCAAGTCATTTATTTGCCAGCACTGGCTTGAGACCAGACCCGTCCAAGCAAGCATCTATTTTTGAGATGTCAGCACCAGATAATGTCCAAGCTCTACAATGTTTTATTGGAATGGTTAACTATTTAGGCAAGTTTACACCAGACTTCAGTGAGTTGATAGCTCCTGGGAGATAGCTGATGCACAAAAACGTTACATGGTCTTGGTTGGAACAGCATCAGAGAGCATTTGAAGACCTTAAGCAGAAAATTGCCAACCCACTTACATCACAATATTATGATGTAAATAAACCAGTCATTCTTTCCTGTGATGCTTCAAAATCTGGTCTTGGTGCAATTATTCTTCAGGAAGGCAGACCAGTAGCCTATGTATCTAGAACCCTTACCCAAACCGAAATGCCAAAAATTCTCTCACTTTGAGCATATTTCAACAGTATTTGCATGTTCAGAGTTTCATGATTTGAATAGCTTGACCATAGATATAATTTGAAACTGATCACTAACCTCTAGTTACTATTCTAAAAAAGTCTATGCATTCAGCTCCAGCGAGATTACAAAGAATGATGCTCAGATTGCAAAAGTACAACTTGAAAATGGTCTATACCAAAGGAAAACTTCATCTGGCTGTTACCATATCCAGATCACCCAGAAGTACAATGGAACAGTTTGACACAGAGAATTTTGACTTTGATATAATGGAAGTGCGTAACTTTTCTACCACGAGACTTGATGAGCTTGAGAGATCATACAAAGACTGATCAATCTTGCAAAAGCTCGACTGCTACATTAACGTTGGATGGCTGTCAAAGCAATCTAGTGTACCACCTGAAGTGCAAACTTATTTTCCTTACAGAGATGAGATGTTAATGGAAGATGGTGTGACACCCGTGCCCTGGCCCAGCAATCAAGGAGCCTCGATTCTCACCACTAACACCATTGAGGGGCGTCTCTCATATAGGAGGAAAGGATAACAAATACACACAGTAAAGTGCAATTTCCCTTAAGAGCACACAGAGCTCACAGTCAGTCCGGGGCTGGTCGCTCCCTTGCTCTCCAGGTCCCCAATAAGACTCCCCGCTGGCACAGTTATAGGGTCCAGATCTCAGCTTAGTGGGCAAGCTAAAACCTCCAGCACCTCTCTGTCCAACCATTGCTTCGTGTCCCTCCCCAAGTAGCTGACACACACACACGTTTATACAACCACACAGACACTCATGGGAAAGGCTGGTACAGGTTCTCCAGCTGTGCCCCTTTTGCCCAGACTATACGGTTGCCACTACCCAAAGGCCCTTAAAAGGTTGTCCAATTATTACTGTGCAATATTATCCAATTGGTTGTATAACTAAACAGTCAAGACTTATTAGAGTGACCTTGGTACAGGATCACTATATACATGCATTGTACTCTTAGAGCTTAACTTATCTCTACACAAACAGCCACAGTTGAAAGGGTTTAAAATATTTAATAACAAATAGTCAAAGTAGAAAACAATACTTTTTTACTACACGTTGCTAGTAGAATTCAGAGATCACAGAGAAATACTTAAAATAATTCAGTAGTACATTTCTGACATCACAGAAAAACACTTTAAGAGAAAACAAGTCTAAGAAACTTACATATGGAGCAAGACAGTGCTGATTCGGATGGTAAAGACAAAAATTCTTAATGCTCTCCGTTTCTTTGTTTTTAAAATCGTATTCCTGGTTCACATTACATCAGTCTTCACACTTCCCTGGGTTCCCCAGGCTAACAGGCCACATTCTTTAGTAAGCTCACACCAGGTCAAGAAGCAAAGCCATTGAGGACATTTATGCATGCAAATTCTGGCCATTACTTTGGCCTTAAAACAGTAGTAAGAATTCCTTCATCTAGACAGGCTGGAGCCAACTTTAAAGATCAAAGTCAGTCATAAAATGCTTGACTTTTAGCTTCCTTACAGCAGTTCCACATGTAACACTATTTTTACCATTTAAGACCACAAGCCTGTGGTTCACATTAATATTTACAGATGACAGAATTATCTGTAAAATTCTATCTGGCTAGGCTGGTGGCTTTCCCATCCACCCCCCCCCCCCCCGCAGAGAACTTGTTAGTTTTTCAAGTGACCCTTGAGAAACGATGCTCGAGAGGTTTATCTGCGTATACCTTACCCCATTCCTTGTCTTGAGAGCGCATCTGCATTGCTAATCCCACTGCAGTGCTGCACTGACATATCCATATGCTTGCAATCCAAGGCTCCATCTTAGCAACTTGGCATTTTGCTGGCTGGCTCTGATTTAATCATGTTAGGGGTTCTGATCTGTAATAACAGTGACTTTCCTTCCATACCGATAAGACTGAAGTTTCTGCAGTACCCGCACTATGGCTAGACATTCCTTTTCTACAGCTGCATAGCATTCCTCCCTTGGTTGGAGCCTACGACTGAGATAAACCACTGGGTACCCTTTCCCCTCTGAAGAAATCTGACTAAGTACAGCCCCCACCCCATGGTTCTAAGCATCCACCTGCACAACAAATTATTTGCTGTAATCTGGACTGGCTAACAAAGGGGGTCCTCCCAAAGCTTCCTTAAGCTTCTGGAATGCCTGCTCACAGGCTGTGGTCCACACTACCTTATCTGGCCTGTTCTTCCTTGTCAGGTCTGTGAGGGGAGCAGCTATGATACTATAACTGGGGACAAACTTTCTATAGTACCCTGCTGTCCCTAAGAATGCCCTCACCTGCTTTTTAGTAACAGGTGCAGGCTATACCTGAATGGCTTCCACTTTGGCAGGTTCTGCCCTTATCTTTCCAATCCCCACTCTGTGTCCTAGGTAGGAGACCTCTGCCATATCCACCTGACATTTGCTCAGCTTAATGGTCAACACTAACCATCTGTAGTCTGCCCAGCACCTCCCTGACCTGCTGAAGGTGCTCTGGCCAGGAATGGCTGTAGATGACAATATCATCTAGGTAAGCAGAGGCAAACCCTCCTGTTCATACTAGGGTATGATCTACCAGCTTCTAGAAAGTCACTGGGGCATTCTTCATCCCAAAGGGCATCTTTGTGAGCTCATACAAGCCAAAAGGAGTCACAAAGGCTGACTTCTCCCTAGCACTGGGAGTCAAGGGCACCTGCCAGTAACCCTTGGTAAGATCAGTGGTTGTAAGTTACTTAGCCCCACCCAGCTGGTCTAGGGCCTCATCTGTCCTAAGCATGGGGTAAGCATCTGACTCTGTGTGACTATTTAATTTCCTGTAGTCCACACACAACCTGGTGCTGCCATCCTTTCTTTGGAACCAGCACTACTGAGGAGGCCCAGGGACTGTTGGACTCTTGAATCACCCCTAGTTCCAACAGCTCCTGTACCTCCTCCCTCAGAGTCTGTTTGACTCTCTCAGGCACTCTATAAGGGGCCTGCCTAATAGGCCTTTGGGGTCCTGTATCCACCAGGTGGGTGCACCCTGGTTTCCCAGTGGACATGTCCCCAAATTCCTGTAACACTGCTAGGATTTCTCAAACCTGGGTAGGAGAGAGCTGCTGGGACATTGCTACCCCTTCCACTGAGGTGTCAGCCCGAGCCTCACTGAGGAGATCAGTCACAAGATCTCTCTCAGACTCCTCCTGCAATCCACTGCAAATGCTCAGCACAAGGAACTCCCTATCATGGTAAGGTTTCATCATGTTAACATGGTACAATCTGTGCCTCTGCCTTCTGCCTAGCAGTTCCACCATGCAGTTAACATCACTTACCTTTCTTACCACCTTGTAGGGTCCCTCCCAAGCTGCTTGCAGCTTGTTGTGTCTGACAGGAATGAGAACCATTACCTGCTGCCCCACAGCATACTCTCTCTAGCTTGAGCATTCCTGTCATACCACACCTTTTTCTGTTGGGCTTCTGCCAGGTTCTCCTGGGCCAAGCCCATGAGTTTCCTGAGCCTTGTCCTGAGGTATAGGACACCTGGTGGTGTATGCCACAACAGACTCCTTGTGAGACTTGAACTCACCTTCCCACTCAGCTTGAATTAAATCTAAAGGTCCACTTACCCTATGCCCATACAGCAACTCAAAGGGTGAAAAACCTGTGTATTCCTGGGGAAACTTCTCTGTAAGCAAACAGATGGGGCAAATAGTTCTCCCACTCCCTCTTTAACTGATCTGCAAATGCCCGTAGCGTGTACTTGATTGTAGAGTTTAACCTCTCAACAAGACCATTAGTCTGGGGATGGTAGGGGGTGTCTTCATGTGCTTCACCCCATGGGAGTTCCACAGACAAGCCAGCAGGTCTGACATGAAATTTGCACTTCTTTGTCAGTCAGTATTTCTTTTGGGAAACCTACCCTACTGAAAATCTCTAACAAAGCATTTGCCACCTTCTCTGCCTCAATGGAGGACAAAGCCACCGCCTCAGGGTATCGTGTAGCATAATCCACTACCACTAGGATATACTTTTTTCCCTGTGGAACTTTGTGTACTCTGAGGACCCACAGTATCCATAGATATCCTCTGAAATGGCTCCTCAATCACAGGCAAAGGCATCAGAGGAGCTCTCACCTTGTCTACTGCCTTGCCTACCGTTTGGCACTGCTCACAGGTCCTGCAGTACCCTGTTACATCTCTGGAAATTCCAGCCCAATAAAAGTTCTACATAATACACCTCTTTGTACGTTTTATGCCCATATGACCTGCAAAGGGAATATCATGGGCTATGGCTAGAAGCGCCAGACCGGTAGTCTCTAGGCACTACCAACTGCTGTACTCTCTCTCACCTTCTAGCCCTCCCTCAGGGGTCCACTCTCTGTATAGTAACCCTTTGTCCCAGTATACAGATTCCCCCTTTCCTTGAAAATCAGGTGCCTCCCTAGCTACCTGCCTCAGGCCTTGCAATGTAGGGTCTGAGAGCTGAGCCTGTCTCAACTCTCTCCTTGTAACCCTTCCCAGCTCCCCTTCCACAGGAAGTCTGGCATCTTCTGACAGTGCCTGGTTACTACTACTCACCTCTACCTTTGCAGTCACTCTGTCCAAGGGACCATCAGTACCCCCAAGCAGCTGTGGCTCACCTTCAGTCTCACTGCTACAGGGTAGCTCCCTCCCTGAAGTAACCACCTCAGCAGTCCTGGCTGTAAGTATTCAGTCTGTCTGGGTCTCCCCCAGGCTACCAGACCCACATGCTTGTTTCCTAGCCTGACTGCATATAACTGCATAAGCATATGGTTCTGCCTCATCCAAATCCTTTCCTATCAGGACATCTGCAGGATGGTAGTTCGGTACCCCTGTTGTCTCAAGACAACCTACTATTGGCATTTTGTCTTTCCCAGTTACTGGCTCCCTCACCTTTTGTTCCCCACCTTGCCTCCGTAGACATCTGTATGCCACATGGCCCCACTGTTTGCATTCAAAACATTTAACCCTAGCTCCTGGATGTGTATCTGGACTAGTGGCTTCCCCTGCTACTGGCAGATTCTGTTGGGGCAGGCTGTGCTGCCCACCCTGGGTTCCTTTAGACCCACTAGCAGTACTGGTGTTCCTTTCCTTTGCAGGGCTGCCCTGCTTGCCGGGTATAGGTCTCCCTTCTTCCCCCATTCATCTGAAGTAGCACATTGTCAGCTAACCAGATCCTCATGTCCTCAGACAAAGTGCTTAGGGCTTGTTGCCTCACTAAAAGTTCTGCCAGCCCATCAGAAGTGGTGACCTGACATCCACTCACCCACCTATGGAAATAAGTGCTCAGTTCAGCAACATATTCATACACACTTTCATCTGCCCTTCTGTCTGTGCTCGCAAAACTTTTTCCTATATGTTTCAGGTGTTAGCTTAAACAATTCTAACAAGTGATTTTTAGCAGCAGTATACTCAAAACATTCAGACATTTTTGACAACAGTTACAGCTTTACCATGGAGTAAGGGGGTAAGTAACTGTACCCAGAGCCTTTGGTCAACAATATACTGGTTGCATACCCTCTCAATTTTGATAGTTTCATTCAGATGTTTATCTCCCTCTTTAAACTGCGGAAGAAATTTACTGACCTTTTGTGCTTCTGGGGTCCGATTACTCCCTTCCCCATTACCTCCATGACTTTGGCGAAGAGTCAGCTTTTCCTTCTCGTGCCTCCTCATTTCCCTTTCATGCCTCCTCTGCCAATCCTTTTCCTCATCTTCTGTCTCCAAATGCCTGGCCTCCAACTGAAGTCTCTTTAGCTCCAGATGGATTTTTAAGTCCTCTGCAGAAAGGTTGAGCTGTCCATTCTCCAAGGGTATTATATCTCCACTGCCAGTCTGATTGTCCTCCTGGTTGCTGTTTTCTGATGCAGCTGTAACCAAGGCTGCATTCGGGTCTGCCTTAGTCAGGTTTCCATGCACCAGTCCCCTAGCCTGGCCCATCTCCGCCAGCTGTCTCCTTGTCAGCTTTCTATACTCCTCTGCTGACATGCTACCTGCTCACCCTGACTTAACTAAGCTAACAAAAGAAATAAAACAATTGTGATCTGAACTCTGCGGGGCTGATTTTTAGAGTACAAAACACCTTCAAAGCACACTGTACGCAAGCTACAGGAATTCACTCTACCCACACCACTACAAGCCAGTTAGTATTTGCCAACCAATTAATATGTGGTGTGGCTATCCCACCACTGCCAAACAATTAATCTTTGACGCCCGTGCCCTGGCCCAGCAATCAAGGAGCCTCGATCCTCACCACTAACACCAGTGAGGGGCATCTCATATAGGAAGAAAGGATTTTAAATACACACAGTAAAGTGCAGTTTCTCTTAAAAGCACCCAGAGATCGCAGTCAATCCAGGGCTGGTCGCTCCCTTGCTTTCCAGGTCCCCAATAAGGCTCCCCACTGGCAGAGCTATAGGGTCCAGATCTCAGCCTAGTGGGCAAGCTAAAACCTCCAGCATTGTCTCTGTCCAACCAGTGCTTCGTGTCCCTGCCCAAGTAGCTGACACACACACTTTGAGAAAAGTTTATAGAACCACTCCTGGGATAGGCTGGCAAAGGTTCTCCAGCTGTGCCCCTTTTGCCCAGACTATACGGTAGAAATTGTTGCCACTACCCAAAGGCCCTTAAAAGGGCATCCAATTATTACTGTGCAATATTATTATCCAATTTGTAGTATAACTAAACAGTCAAGGCTTATTAGAATGACTTGGTACAGGATCACTATATGCATGCAATGTACTCTTAGAGCTTAACTTATCTCTACACAAAACAGCCACAGTTGAAAGGGTTTAAAAATATTTTATAACAAGTAGTCAAAACACAAGACAATACTTTTTACTACACAGTGCTAGTCAAGAGTTCAGAGATCACAGAGAAATACTTAAAATAATTCAGTAGTACAGTTCTGACATCACAGAAAAACACTTAGTCTGATATTTCTAGTTTCTAGCTATTTCTAAGACAAAACACAAGTCTAAGATAAACTTACATATAGAGCAAGACAGTGCTGAGTTGGATGGTCAAGAGAAAAATGCTTAATGCTCTCTGATTCTCTGTTTTTAAAACTGACATCCCTGGTTCACATTTACATCATTCTTCACACTTCCCTGGGTTCCCCAGACTAACAGGCTACATTCTTTAGTAAGCTCACACCAGGTCAGGAAGCAAAGCCATTAAGGACATTTATGCATGCAAATTCTGGCCATTACTCTGGGCTTAAAACAATAGCAATAATTCCTTCATCTAGACAGGCTGGAGCCAACTTTAAAGATGGGCAGTTATAAAATGCTTGACTTAGCTTCCTTACATCAGTTCCACATGTAACAGTATTTTTACTGTTTAAGACAACAAGCTTGTGGTTTACTTTAATATTTACAGATGACAGAATTATTTATAAAATTCTATCTGGCTAGGCTGGCAGCTTTCACAGATGGTATTATTTTCAAAGGTCCTAGAATTGTTGTTCCTGCTTCCTTACGACATGAATGCATCCAGATTTTGCATCATGGTCACCCAGACTCCGAATCTGCCAAAAGAAGGTTGAGAGGACTAGTATTTTGGCCTTCTCTAGTAAAAGACATTGATAAGTGCTTTCATCTTGTTCAGTATGCAGTAGTACTAAACCACATTTGCAAAGAGAACCACTTCAGCTAAGTCAAATTCCTGAACTACCTTGGTCAATAGTAGCCACTGACATATTCGAGTGGAACAATGAGCATTACTTAGTGTTGGTAGACTTTTATTCAAATTGGTTTGAGATTGATTTATTACCTAATCTTATGTCCACTGCTGTTATCACGAAGTTGAAATATCATTTCTCAGTCCATGGTGGTCCACACAAAGTTGTTTCTGACGATGGTACTCCATTTACTAGTCAGTTATTTCAGAAATTTGCAAGAAAGTGGGACTTTGTACATGTTACTAGTAGTCCAAAATATCCACATTCATATGGGCTAGCTGAACATGCAGTGCAGAGTACAAAGCAATTACTTGAAAGGTCAAAGCATGACGATACTGATGTCTTTTTGAATTTACTTAATCTCTGAAACGTGCCCTGTGACTATATACTCGGCTCACCTGCTCAGACCCTTCTATCCAGGCAAACCAGAACAACACTGCCTATTAGTTCCAGTTTGTTGAGGCCTAAAGCTAAGAACAACAGAACTATTAGAGCCCAGTTATTCAGGAAGCATTCTTTCTAGAAGTCCATTTATGATAAATCGAGAGATTTCTTCATCCATTGAAAGAAGGAGAGAGAGTGAGGATGAACGGTGAAAGGTTTTGACTGGATTGGTCAAGTAACAAGTTAATATACTCAGCCAAGATGCTACTTCGTAGACTCTGAGGGTGTGGAGTACAGGAAAAATTGCAGACATATTCTTCCTGTACCAGAGTCTATATCGCAGCATTGTTCCTGTGATACAGACTCTAGATCTCAGAGCAATCCAGACAACGTTCCTGTTGCAGAACGTGTCTTAACTTCTAAGCAAAACGAATCGACCACAAAGGGTAAAGTGCTTCGAGCAAAATGTAGTTTCAAAATCCAAATAACCTTTTCTTGAGGCACAACACGACAATAAGAAGCTTGACCTTTTATTAAACACACTGTACTAAAGAACAAACCTTGCAATGGCACGGCGGTAGCGTTATTACCTCACAGCAAGAGGTTCTCCCGTTCGATTCTCAGCTTGGCTTGGGAGTGCCTTCTGTGTGCAGTCTGCATGTCCTCCCTGCGGTTGGGTAGCGTTCGAAAGACATGCGTGCGTAAATGGGTGTGCCTTCGTTGAAGGTTGGGCGTCAAGCTGGCACCTCAGCGTTTTGTAAAAATCTACTGCCAATCATTAGCGGACCGGAGTTCCACTGTGGCGACCCCTTACCGGGAAAACCGGGAAAACCTGAAAGACAAACAAACAAACTGAACTAAAGAACAAAAACAATAAAACATCCAGTAAGCACTTTCACATTCCCTTGAATGCTTCATCAGACTGTTAAAAAAGCTAAGCCATTTCTACATTTAAATACCTTTGTTGTTACTTCATCAACCAATCATTATTGTTCCTTACTTGATGATTAAAAAAATTAACTAAAAAATTGCTGATTGAAATTCTTGTTCAAAACCTCTGTGATTCTTTATATTAAAAACAAATATTTAATTTATAATAGATGCTTCAACCTCATGCTGCTTAAAAACGTATCTACACATCTCAAACTATATGTTCCACTATTAAAAAAAAATGTGCTTGTGTATAAATGTATACTATAAAAATATAACATATATCAAATATATATGTTTATTAATAGATTTGTGAGCCATCCTGAAAAACGCTAGACTAATAGCTTATAAACAGTGTTAATGCTTGTTGTCCCTTGCTATCAAGAACGGTTTCATGGACACCCTGTCATTCAAACCAGATAGTCTGTCTGCTTGTAGCCTCATGATCCACCGCTTTGTTCAGTGTTGTTTCTATGATCACCTAGCCTAATGTTCTTATATACAAACTCAATCACAGTAAATTGAAAACCATGTGTACTCCCTTCATTTATTACATGTCTAGCTAGGGCATTGCTGTCATCCTCCCTGTTTATAGCATAGACATGTTCTCTAACTCTTTCTCGAAGGGACTTATTTGTCTTTCCTACATAAAAATGACTTCATTTTGTGCAGACCGCTAGGTATATTAAATCCTGTGACTTGCAGTCTGCATAAATTGAAAAATTATACGATCTTCCACTGTCAGGATGGACAAAACTCTTGCTGTTGAGACATGTAACTGCACTGGTTACATTTCCTACAAGCATAGGCCCCTTTTCTATCAGATGTTAACACCGATTTATTATTTCTCTCGTAACATAATAGTCATTTGAGTGATTTTGTATTCTTGTAAGTAAATCTAGGTTTATCACCCACAAGTCGCTGTATATCGTCATCTATTGTGAGAATATTCCAATTTCTGTGGAAGATCTCCCTGATCTTATTATTTGTATACGTATTACTGGCTGTTGTGGCCTGAACAAGGCTCTTCTTTCATTTTGATGATCTGTCTACCTTTGTATATGTAGGGTTTCCCACTTACTCTCCTATCTACAACCTCTTCCTGATGCAAACTCCTTTCTTCGGATGTATACCCTCTCTCTTTGAATTCATTACATAAGGTCTCTGTGGTTCCCTGAAACCTAGTCTCATCTGCGGTGAGTCTAGAGACGCTAAGTGCTTGACCCTTTACTATATTGTGATAGATATGTGTGGGGGGGTGCATAATAGTGCGATGTAGCAAAGAATTTCTAGTACATTCTTTTCTGAATAACTGTGTTTTTACAGTGTTGCCTTCTTTCAGTAGTATGACATCCAAAAATTCGTGTAGTGACCATTTCCCTGTGAAAGACAGGAAACTTGTGGTGCCATTTATATATTGAATGAGCTCTTTTAGTGTCCTTTCCATATTAAATAAACATCATCAACAAACCTTTTATATAATAATAAATTTGTCTCATAATATGGACTACGTGTAATATAGGTGTATTCCCAATATGCCATAACTATGTTTGCATAGGAATTTGCACAAGGAGTGTCCATTGCCACCCCTTTCTGTTGGATAAAGTACTGGTTTTCATACGCAAACACATTATTTTTTAAAACCATATCCATTAGTGTAAAGCACATTGTATTATTCGTTCTCTTGGCATATCTTTCTCAGTCAAGAATAGCCTCATATAGTCCACCCCTGTATCATTAGGAATAGATGTATTCTGTCTCTATATCACTAGCTATATAGTCTGTAAGGCTTTCCAGAAATTGTTGTGTGTCCCTTACTACTGTAGGAGTTTGTTCCACTATGCTTCTTAGTTGTTTCTCCAAATATATAAATATTGTTTCTGTTAACCATCCCTTGCTCGAAAAAATAGGTCTCGAGTGGACTTTCAATGTTCTTATGGACTTTAGGTAATCCCCTAAAAGTCGGTATAGTTGGTTTCTCTTAAAATATTTATAAAGAGATCTGAATCTATCCCTGCACATAAGTCGTATAGTTCATATGTACTCCATTAATAACTTTAAGCTTCACACCATCAATATGCGTGTGTGAGGGTGTGTGGAGTACAGGAAAAATTGCAGACATCTTCTTCCTGTACCAGAATCGGTATCGCAGCATTGTTCCTGTGATACAAACCTCTAGATCTTGGAGCAAATCCACACAACGTTCCTGTTGCAGAACATGTCTTAACTTCTACTTCCATTCCTGATGATGTTCCTGATGTCCCTAAGGTTGAACATTCAGTAGAGACAGTTCCAGTTGCTAAATCTAATTCTAAATTTTGTGTCGCACGGTTTGGTTGTATTTCAAGACCTAGTGTGAAATACACAGCAACCTGGACATAATTGTACATGTGTATCTAGTTCTGTATAATTGCATGACAATTATTTGTATTGATTGCATGTCTACTGATGGTCAATATTGCATGAGTTATTTCTGAGGGAGGATGCAGAAGTGTGTGTGTGTGTGTGTGTGTGTGTGTGTGTGTGTGTGTGTGTGTGTGTGTGTGTGTGTGTGTGTGTGTGTGTGTGTGTGTGTCTGCACGCTGTATCTTTAAGAAACATTTCAAGGACTGAACATGCATATAAATAGCAAGCACATGCTAGCTTCAGTGCCAGTTTGAGAGTGCAGCCAGAGAGTAAGCATGTATGAATGCAATAGCTAGTTTATAAAGCTTATCTAAGTTAGTTATTAGGCCTCAGTCCTGATGTTTGTACATAGTAAAGCTGCTTGAATAGAACTCACAAAGACTCCTCTATTACATCCTGGCTAGATGAGCGACAAGCCCTATCAGCACTCTTGAAGCATTGCCTGACTGCTCTGCCCTGGAGGCACTTGGGGGTTGCATTTTCTTGCACCGACTAGCCTGGACAAACATCACTTCCAATCAGTTGGTGTTAAATAACCTTTCCAGGGGCTATTTCCTTCCCTTTTCGCAACCCGCCTCCAGTAAGCTGTTACCTCTTGGATGTTCCAACCATTAAGAGAGAGTTGACCGTTAAAGAAGTTCAACAACTTCTTCTAAAAAGAGCCATCCAAGAGGTCCCAGCAGGTGAATGAGGATCTTGTACTTATTCTCACTTCTTTTTAGTGCCAAAAAAGACTGGGGACATTTGTCCTGTTCTGGATCTCAGCGAGCCTAATCTTTCAGTAAAGAAATCAAAGTTCCGGATGGTCACTACTCAGTGTATTCTGCCCCTTTTGTGCAAGGACAGTTGGCTGTGCTCTGTAGATCTCCAGTATTCCTGCTATCACATCAAGATAGACAAGCATTCCAGGAGACATCCTCGCTTCCAGCTAGGAACCAATCATTACCAGTTCAGAGCCCTACCCTTTGGTCTCACCACAACCCCCCCCCCCCCCGGGTGTTTACCAAGTGCATGGCAGTGGTACCGGCTCACCTGTGCCTGCAGGGGTACCAGGTCTTACCGTACCTCTACGATTGGCTCCTTATGACACCTTCAAAGCATTGACTGACCCAGGCAATTCAGTATGTTCTCCCAGGCAATTCAGTATGTTCTCCCTGGCAAAATCCATCTGATTTCCACTCAACAGCTCGAGTTCATGGCCTGCCTTAGGCATAGGCCAACTAGGTGGTTGTTTAGGGCGCCGGTCTAGCAGGGGCACTTATTCAGTATTTATTTAATGTAGGTAAGCCAGGACGGGGGCACCTGGTGGTGGTGGTATTGGGGGCACCATGGAGCCCTTTTGCCTAGGGCACCAATTGACCTAAGGCCACTCCTGCTCGAGTTCATAGGAGTTCAGTTAGACTCCATTTCGGAAATTGCGACTTTGCGTCTGCCCAGAATTCAGTTGATTCAGGAACAGGTCAATCAGACATCAGTCAGATATTGGACCTGTCACACTTCCCAGTTCATTTGGTTCTTCAGGCTGTCAGTTCCATGGCTTCAAACATTCTTGTTCCTGTGGCCAGGTAACACATGTGTGTGTTAGTGGGATTTGGCTGTCCACTGGTCACCTCTTCCTTATCTGACACCTGTGTACAGATGTCACCTCCAGTGGTGACTTCAGCCATAGGATCTCTGTCTAGGCAAGCTCTTCTCTCCCTCTGCCCACGGCCACAGTGACCATGGACACCTCCCTCCTGGGGTGGGGCATTTTCAGTGGAAGGACTATCCAAGGCACATCGTTTCCACTCTAGACCAAGTTGCACATAAACATTCTAGAGATGAGGGCAGTTCTTTCATCACAAGCATTCCAGGACTGCCTCCCTCTAGGGAGATTGCATTTCAGATGGACCCTAGCCCATAGGTTCCTGGAATTCATAAACTCAAATGCAGTGGAACAACTAGTCACCTCTCCCACAAGGGGGGATAATATACTAGACCTGATCATCACAAACATGGGGACAAAATGCTCCACACCGGAAGTATTGCCCTCACTGGTGAACACCGGAAGTATTGCCCTCACTGGTGAGATCTGACCACAGACTAATCACCCTGGATATACATTTACCACCTCCACCCCCAGCACAAAAGACTACAGTGAGAAACTTCTCAATAGCCGACTTTACACTTCTCAAGACTGAGATGGTATCATTAATAAGCCCTCAGGGCCAATGGAATCCACATCCCACAATGCTGAATCCTACACAAATGCTTTCTGCGGACATCTCCAAGAATGCATGGATCGTGCAATCCCAAATAAAACCAAGACCCTCTCCACCAAAGGAAATTGTCCTGTCTGGTGGACCCCAGCCATAAACAAATTGTATAACAAAAGAAGGAAGCTACTGCAAGACTGAGCAAAATCCCATAAAGGGAAGGCATCTCTGATCAGCACTAGTAGAAAGCTACATTCTCTCATAAAAATATCCAAGGCCAACTTTGAGAGAAAAATCGTCAAGGACACTAAAGATAACCACAAGGCATTCTTCAGTTATGTTAGAAACCTGGGCGGAAACACTCAGATATGCTCAGAGTTAGTACACAACGACAAAAAATATACCAAACCCACAGATATTGCCAACATTCTGGCAGACAGGTTCAGTGCAAATTTCTCCCCTCCATCACCTCCAAAAGAAGAAATACTCATACCAGCAGAATGTAACCTCCCTGTCATCTCTGATGTCCAAGTGAGAACCGCCCTCAACAAAGCAAAAAACACAGCATCTATGGGACCTGATGGTATCCCCGGCTGCGTGATATGTGAACTCCAAGAGGAGCTAAACCCGCATATAAAAATGTTATTTAACCTTAGCCTTACTACAGGATATGTACCTGAACACTGGCGTACAGCAACAGTGGTACCACTCCACAAGGGAGGCTCCACTACAGACCCTGGGAACTACCGCCCCATAAGCTTGACCAGCCTGGTTTGCAAAGCTATGGAAAGAATTATTATGGAACTCATAAACAACGACATTGGGGACCTACAGACACTTGATTCCACCCAGTTCGGCTTTGTAAAAGGCAGATCCTGCATTTTGAACCTGGTTGACGTTTTCGAAACAGTCACTAGAGCCATTGATGAGGGCAAGCAGTCCATACAGCCTACCTGGACTTGGCCAAAGCCTTTGACACAATACCCCACTCGGGGATCATAGAAAAGCTAAACAGCTTAAAAGTAAATCCATATGTCACAAGATGGGTTGCAAACCGGCTAAAGAACAGAACCCATAAAGTCAAGATTGCAGGAGCCATGTCAGACTCAAAGCCAGTCACAAGTGGTGTCCCACAGGGCTCTGTCCTGGGACCCCTCTTGTTCGGCATTTACTTCTCAGATGTGAAAGCAAACATGGGAGGGTTGTGGCTGAGAAAGTTTGCAGATGACTGCAAACTAGGCGCCATAGTCGATACACCAGCTGACACATGCATCCTACAGAAAGGCCTCAGTGAAACGGACAACTGGTGCCAGAATCACAGCCTTAAACTGAATGCCAAGAAATGTATAGTCATCCCCTTTGGGAAAAACAAAATACCCACAAATTATCACATAGACAGTAACCCACTAAGTACCGAAAAAGTAATCGGAGACCTGGGGACCCAAGTTGATAGTGACCTCTCATTTGACACCCACGTTGCCAAAGTGGTTAGAAAGGCTTTCTACCTTGCCCACCTTATCATGAAGGGGTTCATATCCAGATCAATGGAGGTCATCATGCCCCTGTACTCCTCCCTTATCAGGCCCATGATTGAGTACAACTCCCCATTTGGTATGTACCTCACCCGGCACTTACAACAGCTGGAGAGACCCCAGAAGTACCTCATCAAGAGGATCAAGGGTTTCCAACATATGTCATATGCTGCCAGGCTAAAGAAACTCCAGCTCTATTCAGTAGCATACCGCCTGCTCAGAGGTGATCTGTGCCTGACATACAAGGCCATGTCCAACCAGGAATTGATGTACATGCTCCACCTCAAAAAATCAAAATCCATAAGAACCACGAAAGCCAAAGATTTAAACCTCAGTACAAACATGAATAGAACATGCTGGAGAGACAGATTCATAACTCAGAGGCTTCCCATACTCTGGAACAAAATCCCAGTCCATGTTGGGCAGAGCCCCTCACTGTCTCTCTTCAAGAGAAATCTTGACGAGTGGATGGGAGATCGTAGGTTTACCTCGGGGGTCACCCGGGGGGGTCACCCCTGTATCACTACTTAACAGAGGCACAGTAAACTAATTTTAATAAGTAAGGGGGTCTTCAATGTGTCACTACTAGACAAAGGCACAGTACTCTAAATTTATTATATGCACCTTAGTACCACTACATGGGGAGGAGAAAGCCACATCTCTAGGGCTAGGCTTGCAAATGCCTCAGGGCAGATAGCCTAGTATAAACTATGAAACAATATGGCTGTCGTCTGGTATGTCAACAAACAAGGGGGACACAGTCTTGCCCATTGTGCAGAGAGGCTAAGAGAGTGTGGGATATGTCCTCGGGCCACTTGGGATTCCAGCATGTTGGCCGTTAGGCTCAGCAGATCTGTCTTTAGTCCTCAAGAGTGGTCCCTCAATCCTTCAGTGGAGAATCAGATTTTTGACCGTTGGGGTCAGCCGTGCTGCGACCATTTTGCCTCTCCAATCAACTACAAATGTAGCAGGTATTTCACCCTGATCCCTCCTCAGGGGGAGCCACCAGGGGATACTCTAGTCCACGATTGGCCTCCAGGTCTCTCTTACGTGTACCCTCCTGTTCCCAAAGGTTCTGCAGAAAACACTGCGCCTGAGGACATCCTTTATACTCATTACCCCTTTCTGGCCTCTTCAGCTGTGGTTCCCCTTCATCAGGTCTCATCTGAAGTTTCCACCTTGGATACTGGATCCCCATCAGGATCTCCTTTCCCATCCATTGGGGCTTCCTCTTCTAAATCTTCAGACTCTCCGTCTAACCACATGGTTTCTCCAGTTCCAGTGATAGTTTAAACAGTCTAGGCTCGTATCGTATCCTCCATTAAACGCATCATTTTGGGCTCCCAAAAATGTTCTACCAGGAAAGTGCACAGCAGTAAGTGGAAGAGATTTTTGATCTGGACCAGGAGCAGGAATCTGAATCCCTTTTCTGCTTCTGTTTCTGATGTACTCTTGTTCTTGTCCTTCCTTTTCCAAGACGGAGCAAGTTTTTCCACTGTTGAGCTTCAGTTGGCAGCAATTTCTAATTTTCATGAGAGCTCCAAACCCACCTTTTCGTCTAGGCTTTGTAAGGCATTTATGAAAGGGGTCTTTCTGCTTCATCCTCCAGTTAAGGACCCTTCACCTCCTAGGGACCTCACGCTGGTTTTGCGATCTCTGACTAGGAGTCCCTTTGAACCCACCAGTTCCTGTGATCTCAAATTTCAGTCATGGAAGACTGCATTTCTGGTCGCTATCAAGTCAGCTAGGAGGGTCTCTTAGTTGCAAGCTCTCCATTACTTCTCCTTACATGACCTTTTATAAAGACAGGGTCTCTCCTGAGAACAAACCCCTTTTTCTTACCCAAGGTTGCTTCCATGTTGGCCGTAAATTGATGCATTCAGCTTCCAGTATTCTTCTCCAACTATTCTAACAGAGGGGAGTATATTCTTCATACCTTGGATGTTCACCGACCGCTTTGGTTCTACTTGCATACAAGTATAGATTTTCGTAAATCAGAGCAGCTTTTTTGTGGCCTTTTCTGATAGCAGACGTGGTCTTCCAGTCTCTAAGGTCACTGTTTCTAAGTGTTTATGTAGCTGCATCTCTGTGGTCTACAACCTGAACCACCTGGAAGTTTCAGGTTGTGTTCGGGCCCATTCCACTAGATCTGTAGCAGCTTCTTCAGCCTTTGTAGCAAGGCTTTCTATTGATGATATTTGTGCTGCTGCCACTTGGGCTAATCCTCACATCTTCATATCCCATTACAAGCTGGATTTGGTTTCTAGGAGTAGAGCTTCTTTTGGCTCTACAGTGCTCTGGTATGTCCTTCCTTGAGACCTCCCAGGATGTATGGTAGCTGGGGACTCTGACCCTGTGGTGTAACATCAGAAACAAAGTTACGGTACGTACGTAACTCTTTTTATCTGTGTTATCCTACAGCTTCATTCATCACATTTCCCACCTGCTATCCCCCTACCTGATTTATTCACGGAGGAAGTTGGAGTGGGTTTTCACTCAGCCTTGGTAGGAGTAGCTTCAGGATTATGTTAGCAAACTCTAATCTGGGGATTAGAGAGCAGCAGGGCATTGTGAGAGAGGGTGGAGCCAGACTCTTGGATCTGTCTGTTGAATATTGCCAGCTCTGAGCTGATGTTGGATCCTAGACCCTGTGGTGATGAATAAAATTATTTTATTAAAGGAACTTTCTTGTTTAGATGAAAAAATGTAAGGGTCATTCTAGATGTACAAACCTCCTCCAAAAAACACAAAATTCACAAAAGAAATAGTCGGATTTCCTCCAAGGCCAGAAAAAATATTCCTTCACCGATAGTTGCAAACAAATGAATTTATTGAATAGCAAACAGTAAAAACAGGATCAGTCCATCGTATACCATGAACCAACACCGATAATCCGTTTCTTGGTTTGGCTTAAAATTAGCAGCAAACAGCAGCAAACAAACAACACCACCAGCTCGTCTTACATGTTACTTGAAAACCAGAGATTGAGCGCGCTTTCGTCCATAGATTACTGGACTTCTTCAGAATCTACATGTTCCATTCAATTGAGCTCTTAAAATACATTTCTATGAGTATCAATTATTCCATTAACATAATTAATTACAATTGCACTTTGTTTTAAAGGTATATATAGTTTGATAAAACCTGTCTCATGTGATCCAAGCCGTTTAAAATGTATGTCTATATAACACTGTTACCCATACTAATATATTCATATGCCTGTATGTATATTGTCATCCTACCCCTCGATTCTTTAAAATTTGTACGCATATTAATATAAATAAATACTATTAGGTTAAATTAATATATCCATTATCATTGTGAAATCATTCCAATAAAATGTGTTGATATTTAGTATATATACAAATGTGTGTATGTATAAAAAATGCATAAATGTATAAATATTCCAAAATATATACAATAATATTACCTAAAATATGAATATAGGTATGCATATAAATATAATTAAAAATATAAATATAAGTATAAATAAATAAATATATAAATATGTATGTATAAAAATATTTTATGTATATAATTAATTAATAAAAGATGTGTATGGTAAATATGCAATAAATGTTACACTCATAAAACCCAGTAGAACAAAAAATTAAATTAATAAAATAGTTAACAATTGTCAATGAATGGGTCCACTAAAAAATGATATTTACATATATTTGCATATGTGATTTTACATTGTTATGCATTCTGTTTTGGGTTATTGGCTAGTATTTTAAGTACTGGTTTTATAGATATGTGATCGTTCAGTCCCTTATGGCAACATACATCCAATCTCATTTGCCAAATAAGTTCCCTAAATTCCAGAAATGTTTCCCAGTCTCCCCCTCTATCACAAGCCTTTACTTCCTCCAATACCCAAAACTTAATGTTTGCATTCTTGCACATACTAACATGTCTGTACAGTGCATTATTTTCATTTTTCTTTAATATATCTCTCATATGCTCGTATATTCTCGTTCTTAGTTGTCTTTCGGTTTTCCCCACATAGTATGCCCAGCAATCCAAACAATATGCTAGGTATGTTTTTACTGTTTGCTATTCAATAAATTCATTTGTTTGCAACTATCGGTGAAGGAATATTTTTTCTGGCCTTGGAGGAAATCCCTTTATTGTGCGGGAAAGCGGACTATTTCTTTTGTGAATTTTGTGTCATTCTAGATGTCCCAAACATTAATTACTTTTGGAAAAATGTCCGTATCCTGTTGGTGGTAATGTTGTTCCATCTGTATGGATGTTCAACATGCACACATTCATATTTTTATTCACAAAGCATGTATTGTTACAGAAAAACTTTTATGGTGGAATTTTGCTTTCATTTTGCCTTCTTGCCATTTTACTGCACCCAGAGTTTTCAGTAAGTGCCTAGCTCTAGTGATGTTCACTGTGTTACACTGCTGCAGTCATTACACTTGGGTTATCCTGCCGTCACGCAGTCCCTCAGTCGGCCTGAGTTCCAAAGTCTTGGTCCGATGTCGGTTGCTGTCGCTTCTTCCCTGACATCAGTGCGACAGGGGTATATAAGATGCAGCCAACGCCATTTTCTTCAGTCTTTCTTGCCGCACGGTGCCCGAAGCAAAAGCAGTTCGCAAGTGCTGGTCAGCCAACTCCTGAGATTTTCATTCCGAATCCAGAACCGAAGTCTTCTACAAAGCTAAGTACCCCATTGGGGAAACTTTTTCTTGCCTCAGACCGATGTCAGTAAAAGTTAATAACTGCATTTCTTGTGAGAAGCAAATACCTCATAAAGATTTCCATTCTTATTGTATCCCATGCCTAGGCCCAGACCACGATGTCACTGGTTGTCAGTTTTGTGCTAGGTTTAACAAGCACACTATTAAACATCTGTTTGATTTTGCCCGACATTATTTTGGCAGAAAATTCAATTACACCATGCCGTCGGAACTACCGACGACTGGAATACATAAAAAGCGCAAAGACAAGGGCAGGCATCCGAGGCCCAAAACTGACGATGAAGCCTCTTCTAGGCCAGTCACCGGTTCTCCGCTTTTCAGCGAGGCGCCTTCGCAGCCCCAGACAACCGCTTCTTTAGAACCACAGGCCACCTCTGACTCCCACGTGGAGATGGCTGGGCCTTCGGACGCACAAGATTTTCAGCCTAAACCCTTCAGAGGGATCCGAAGTAGCTGAACAACCCGAAGCTTCAGAGTGTGTTTTCAGACCTACTCAGTTAACTATTAAATCTTCTGCTAAGTCTAAGTCTCCTTTAAAAACAAAGAAACAAATTCAACATTCACCAGGACAGGCCTCCATGCCTAACAAACAAATGCTGAAAATGACCGAAGACCTAATCACTCTGATCAGGGGGTCCCATCCCCCTCCTGATAAAAGGCCTAGACAGGATGCAGACTATGACTCATCCGACCAGGTATCCATCTCTTTAGATTCATCCTCAGACCTAGGATACTCTTTACCCCTTATGAGAATTCTGATGCTGAGGAATCAATTCCTTCAGCCTCTCCACCTGAGGACTACTCCTTTGGGGAAACCTTACATACCATGAGGGAGCATTTCCATTGGGAGGGCCAGGATTACTCAGAATCCAAGAAAAGGCTCAGAGATTTCCTTTTATTACCTCAACACAGACCCCTTGCTATTCCGCCAGTGTTAGATATTGTGGATGATGTGTATACTGAATCCAGTTTAAATCCTGATTCTTTACCTCCTGCTCCAGTTAAGCCAGACAGATACTGCAGAGTCCCTGACTCCTAAATTTCTTTATAAAAGCCGTGTTGCTGACCCTGAAACTATTTCTCAGGGCCCCAAAGGGGTAAAGGCTTCTTCAGCAAAGAATCCAGTCCCTTCTGACAGAAATTCCAGAGCATTAAACAGATGGGGGGAAAAAAGTATATACATCTGCAACTTTAGCAATGAGGACCTTAAATTGCCAGTTTCACATGTTAAAATATCAGCAATATTTGATGTCTCAGTTGAAACAAAAAATGCTTCCAAACTCAGATCCTCCTAATTATAAGGAAATGCAGGATTTATTACATGCAGCTGAACAAGTGGGAAAACATATGTGGTTTTGATTCATTAGAGACCTCCTGTAGAGCAGCAGTTACAGGATCTGTCATTGGAAGACATGCTTGGTTAAAAGAACATACGTTACCAGGTTGAAGCAAAGCTTTTGGATGCGCCTTTGCAACAGGATGTGTTATTTGGAGTTAAGGCAGAAGAGGTATTAAAGAAAATGGAGGATAAGGCAAAATCTATGCAAACGGTGAAGGATTTCTTACAGGTTCAGCCTCCTCGATTTAGCAGAAATTGGCCAACAAATAACTGGTCCTTTCCAGTTACAGACGGACCTCAAAGGGGCAGATACAGACGTCCAAGAGGTAGAGGTAAACCACAAGGTCCTTACAGGCCTCGACAATGGGGTGCATCAACCCAGAAAGAAGGGGAAGACAGGCCCCAACCTTATAAAAAACCACCCCAATGACTTCCCACTACAGCTGCCAAACAGTTCTCTCTTGGTAGCCCCCCTTGGGAGGAAAGCTGGCACTTTTCTATCACAACTGGCACATGATCACCAAAGACAAATGGGTTCTCAACATTGTATCTCAAGGTTACAGGTTCCACTTTCACACTCTGCCAAGGTTAAAAGGAATGCCAAATCTGCCACCAAATCAATGGGCAGAGGCTCAAAGACAAATTACAGCACTCATGGACATGAGAGCTATTCAAAAGGTACCAACACAGGAGCAAGGACAAGGATTTTACTCAAGACTCTTTCTGGTTCCCAGATAGGACAAAGCCTGGATGCCCATTCTGGATCTTTCTTCTCTAAACACTTACCTGGATGTTCAAAATTAAAATGTTGACACTACAGCAGCTTCTTCCCATGCTGGGCAAGAAAGCTTGGCTCGTAACTTTGGACGTCAAGGAGGCATGCCTGCATGTCCCTGTCAGACACAACTGCAGAAGATACCTCAGATTCATAGCCTGCTCAATGCACTACCAATTATCTGCACTGCCCTTTGGCTTATCTACTGCGCCCAGGGTCTTCACAAAGTGTCTGGCACCTGTAATTGCATTTTGTAGACGGAAAGGAATTCAAATTTATCCATACCTGGACGACTACCTGATTCAAGCAGAGAACAAGGACATTCTTCTAAAGCATCTGGCGTTTGTAAAAACGTTATTAAGTTGCCTAGGGTACACAGTAAACGAAAAGCAGTCAAAACTAGTGCCCTCACAAGAGATAATATTCCTGGGTGCCAGCTTGAATACAATGGCCCAGATGGCATATCTCACGCCAGACAAGCAAGGACAACTGACTCAATATTTTCAATTGATGGCAACAAAGACGCAACTCCCTGCAAGAAAAATTCTGCAGGCCTTGGGTTACATGGCATCTTGTATACTATTAATTCCATATGCCAAACTGCATATGATGAAACTACAATGGTACCTAAAGAGTGTCTGGTCTCAACACTTGTCAAAATTTGGAAACAGTAACACCACTAATTCCTTGCCTTCAACAGAAGTTTCGATGGTGGGCTCAAGCTTGTCACCTCAACAAGGGACAGCCTTTCACTCAACCCACAGCCAGGCAAACACTGACAACAGATGCATCGGATTATGCCTGGGGAGCACACATGGCAGGAAAATGTATTCAGGGCAAGTGGCCTGCAGAACAAAGGCATCTTCACATCAATCAAAAAGAGATGCTAGCTGTACAAAATGCCCTTATAGCTTTCAAGGACCTTCTGCATCCATTACAACTACTACTAAAGACAGACAACACCACAGTTATGTGGTACATAAACAAGCAAGGGGGCACTCATTCGTATTCCCTCTGCAGACAAGCCATGACCTTGTGGAACACAGCTCTAACCTATCAAGTTCATCTGCAAGCACAATTCCTGCCAGGAGAGAAACACACTGGCAGACGACTTAAGCAGAAACATCATGGATCTGCACGAATGGAAGTTACATCCACAAATATTCAGAATGATGACACAAAAATGGTGGAGCCCGGACACAGATCTTTTTGCATCCCCAATGAACTGCCAGCTACAGGAATTCTGCACAAGGACGTACCACCCACAAGCATGGAAAGTGGACGCCCTCTCATTCAGCTGGAAAAACCTACAAGTATATACTTTCCCACCTACCACTACCTCTCCTTCCAAAGGTACTCCTAAAAGCCAGGCAAGAAGAGCCAAAGATGATCCTGATTTCCCCAAACTGGCCATGCCAGCACTGGTACCCAATCTTAAAACTTAGCACAAGGTCCACCATGCATTTTGCCTCAAATCCCACATCTTCTGACTCAGCACAACAATCAGATACTTCACAGCCAGCTAAAGACTCTAAACCTGGCTGCATGGAAGATTCCTTAGTCAAGCAAGCAATGCCTCTCTCCAAAGCTGTTATGGATGTCATTCTGGAGGTCAGAAGGCCTAGCACCAGGAAAGCCTATTCGAATAAATGGAAGAGATTCTGTGTCTGGAACCAGGCTCACAGCCTTGACCCTCTTGTCCCAAATATTCCTCAGATACTAAAATATTTAACTGAGATGCTGGACAAAGGCCTCTCCTTTTCATCCATCAAGATCCACGCCTCTGCCATCTCTGCTCATTATAACACGGACCCACCATTTTTTTCTAACCCCTTGCTAAAACAGTACCTCCAGAGGGGCAAAAAACATAAGACTGCCCCGAAGAGCACCTACTCCAACTTGGGACCTCAACTTCGTGTTGGAAAAATTAACTTTACCTCCTTTTGAGCCAGCTAACACAGCAGATTTAAAATATGTCTCTTGGAAAACTGCTCTGCTCCTGGCAATAACCTCAGCACGAAGAGTTTCAGAATTACAGGCACTAATGGCAGTGGAACCTTTCATTATTTTCCACCAAGACAGGGTGTCTCTAAGAACAAACCCTACTTTTATGCCAAAGGTGGTATCAAGTGTGGCTCTAAACCAAACTATTCACTTGCCAACTTTTTATCCAAACCCACAGAATAAAGGGGAGAGACTTCTGCATTCCTTGGACATACACAGGCAGTTACGCTTCTACTTGGACAAAACCAAAGCTTTCAGAAAAACTGAGCAATTGTTGGTAGCATATGCTGCAGGAGCACAGGGAAAAAACATTTCAAACGGACCATTTCAAAATGGATAGGACACTGTATACGGTTCTGCTATACACACCATGGGAAAACTGTACCTAACAGCATTAGGTCTCATTCCACCAGGGCAACAGCCACTTCAGCTGCCTACCTCAGAGGAGTACCTACCAAGGACATTTTGGAAGCAGCAACTTGGAGTTCTGTACATACCTTCACCAAGCATTACCATTTGCCTCTTTACTCTAAATCCAGAGCTGGCTTTGTCACTGCAGTGCTGCAGGGCCTTATAGCCACCCCTAATGCCTTATAGAACCAGCCACCCTACCTCAGCTGTGGGATTCCACCCAAGTGTAATGACTGCAGCAGTGGAACACGATGAACATATTGCAGTTTTGTACCTACCATAAATGTAGATGTTCGAGTGTAAACACTGCTGCAGTCCAGGTTACCCTCCCTCCTTCCCCTCTTACTTGCTGGTACGTACCTAAGCCTTCTACCCTTTACTTCCAATGGGGAGTATTTGCTGGTAACTGAAAGTTGTTGATTGCTTTTCTTGTGTATGTTTTATTAGCAATTTGCTTTGCATACCTATTTGGGGGCACCTGACATCTGGGGCAAGAAAAACTGAAGAAAATGGTGTCGGCTGCATCTTCTATACCCCTGGCGCACTGACGTCAGGGAGGAAGCGACAGCAACCGAAGCCGGACCAAGACTTTGGAACTCAGGCCGACTGAGGGACTGCCTGACGGCAGGATAACCCAAGTGTAATGACTGCAGCAGTGTCTACCTAACATCTACATTTATGGTAGGTACAAAACTGTACTTTTGCTTACTTTGGATTACAGAGCTCCGGTCAGAATGGCTGCCTGATTCCAGCATAGTGTATCTAGTACTAATACTTTCTTGTGCAGAAAACTCTTATGTGCTTTAATAATTTGGGGATCTCTGTGCATTAGAAAAAAACTAGGCTCTTACCCCTTCTTTGGTCAGAAAGTTTTTTTGAAAGCTGCTGTGAGTGTCATAACCTGGACAGTCTTCTTTCTTGGAAGAGTGTGTGGTAGGTGTTTGACTTTTGTACGATGTAGTTAAACAACTTAACTTCAAGAGAGTCCCTTAGAACTGTGGCATATGCACTTTTATCTTTCTTGCTGCATCCCAGTTCCCTGGAATATTTTGTTCTGGTTGCTTCCCTAGTAAAAGAGTTTCATTAGTGAATAGTGAATGCTTCATGTTTCAAAGAATCCATGCCTTCCTTTCCTTTTTTTTTTTTTTTTCCTCGTGCAAAACACTTTTTTTTCTGAAAACTATCTAAATTCACCTGTTAATGCAAATTTACTGTGCCGGAGTTTTTCTCCCCAGGCCTGGAAGCATAGAACATTGCATGCCGATTCGTAATGTGGAAGTGTAGAAAAGGGAAGAAAGCCGACTCCGCAACATCTTAGGGACGGAAGCTTGACCATTCTTACAAGACATATGGTCGTGGGGAGCACCTAAAACAGAACAAACACTGCTTGTGACCATCTTTATGGGGACTCTGTTCCCACACTGGCATTTCCCCTTTCTGGATGACATGATACCCAACAACCAGAAACAAGGCGAAACTTAAGACAAGAAAATCAAAAAAAAAACAAAACAAAACAATGGGGCACTTGTCTGAAAGCTGTAGAAACCAGCAGAAGACTTCGAAGATGATGTTAGGGCTGGCAGCAAAGAAGTTCTGAGGATGGTATGTCTGGATGTCACCCTTTATGTCCTATACTGTGAGTACGTGTGCTGTATGGCATACACATTACAACCTAAAGGCTTTTGTGTACTGGCCGGATGTCGGGCTACCCTTGGCAGGGAATACCTATTGTAAAGAATACTACAACAGTGAAGAAAAGGACATCTGTTACGGTAAGGTTTTACACGGCTGTACATTCCCAGTACTCTTGTTCCATTGCAAGCTTCCTCCAGTAAATTCCTGCCCCCTATTGTCTATTCTGTGTACCCCTAATTGCAGTCATTCCTGTCATCAGAATCTCCTTTCCTATGTTGGCTTGGTTCCTAATATAGTTTCTGCTACTTTATGAATGTAATCTCCAGTATTCCAAAAGAAAATGTTCCCCAGCAGGTAGACAGTCCCCGTTGTAATATACAAACAAAGCAGCAAAGGACAACAACAGTACACTGAAGCACAACTCCAATTACCATCCAGTAAAATCAAAACCACATTTATTTCCAGGTAAGCGCTTTCACCACAAATTGTGGCTTCATCAGACCATATACAAAAAAAACTTTTAAATTACATGTCCTCCCTTAAAGATGTGAACAGTCAGTTTCTCATTGCACCCTATAACAAAACTGCTGTTCAGCCCTCCTTCCAAGTATGTTTTTTTTTTTTTTTTTAAGGTGATTGAAAAGTCAAGACAATGATTTCTCTGAAGTAGCATTTATAACCAAAACTGTCCCATGAAACAATAGCAGTGTAAGCCAGTTCAGAAGCAGAACAGGCTTTGGTGTGTTGCAACCTCCTCCCCACTCTGGGATCAGGCTGGCCTTTTAAGTTACAATACTGGTCTTCCTGTATGTAAGGAATTCTGCTGCAGCAGAGATCCTTATTAAGAGCTCAGGTCTTTGAGTACACTTGCTGTAGTAGTATATGCGTGAGTGACCACATTACTGCTGCAGAATGGGCCCCACTTGTTCCCATTCCTGGATGTTTTACACCAGACCTGGAGGTTTGCTAGAGAGGTGTGGTTAATGCTGGAGTCTTCATCCTTGGGTAAACTTCAGAAAAAAATTGTACTCCTTTATCATACAGGGACCCCTTCTTCGGTACCTGGGGTCGCTTGGTAAGCATTACTACTATGAGGATATCTAGTATTCCTTTGCCCTGGAAGTCTCTCTTAGGGCTGCCAGTCATGCAGACATGCTCGTTGATGATTGCTCGCTGCAAAAAAGAACAGATGTTGGTACAGCTTGCATCTTGCAGATGTCTGCAGTGTAAGGAGCTGACCAGCATAGCTCTCAACTTATCTTAAGAATTAGGAACAAAGACGGATATTGTCAAGGACAAAAGCTACAAATTGGGGACAAGTTTTAAATAGTGCAATACATTTTCAGAAGTACAAGTCCTCTTTAACTGTAATGACTGTCACTGTTTCACAGAATCATCAATGTCTGGTCAAAAATTACCAAAGCAAATACTTTTGAGCCGAAAGCAGGGACAGTTGAAAGCTACAGTAATTGACTCTGTTGTAGAAGATCCATCAGCTGTGAAAGTCTGGCAAGCCGGACACTAAATCCCATATGCAAAAAATATTATTTATATATATATATATATATATATATATATATATATATATATATATATATATATATATATATATATATATATATATATATATATATACACTGCAGCAGTGGTGCTATTTTGTTTTTAACACCTTTATTGAATTATCACTTGTGACCTAGGCAAGTTTACATTTATATAAAAAATAATCAAACCGTATTAAGTTCACATTTACAAACATTATATTTTACATATATTGCGATATGTTGTATAACCTAAGCAACATTATGTTATTCAATTCCTGCCCCCCCCCCCACACACACACAACACCTTTTTTTTTTTTTTTTGTTTTTTTTAACAAGAAACATCTTTATTAAACCATCACTTACAACATGGGCAGTCATACATTTATATAAATGAAAACAAACCTCACTGACACAATCCTAGTTGCAAGCATTTTAACCATACTGACACACTCCCAGTTGCAAACATTATGCATCACTATAATCTATCCAGTCATTTTCAGTCAAACATTACATAGCTCACTTAAGTCCTGCCTTCTTTTGAACCTCGTTCGTCCCTTGTTTGTTTCTTTCTTTCGGCTTTTCCCGGTTAGGGGGTCGCCATAGCGGAACTCCGATCCGCTAATGATTGGTAGTGGATTTTTACGTACCGGGTTACCAGCCCTGACGCACAACCTTCAACGAAGGCACTCCCCATTCACGTATGCCTCCACACAGAAGACGCTCTAGCTGAGAATCGAACGGGACAACGTCTTGCTATGAGGCGACAACGCTACCGCAGCACCACCACCGTATTAGTTGGATATTTACTGTTTTGTTTACGTTCTTACAACTGTGCTTCTTGCCAAATTGATTGTGCTATTAAAACATCTGATATCCTGAGCATAATTCCACATCAGCACTTTTTCTGGCTCTGACCCATTTTCTTGTTCCAGTAATGCATGGATATACAATATGATACCTTGGTGTAGCATTTCCTTGGTGTAATTCAATATCCCCTCCTGCTAACTTTGGAGGTAATAAAGTAGGTTTTATTTATTTTTAGAAAAATATATATAAAATAATAAACCTCTACTTCCAGATGCATGTTAAAGGGTGCTGACAACTTACTGAACGAAGAAATGCAGGCAAAGCAGGCTTAGCGGTGTTTAACAGAAATAGGCAGAACTGATTTTAACAAAGTACCACGTTTAACAGGATTAAAGCTGGCTGTATTGGTTGAGCTTCTTTCAGTTTAAGAAGCAAGTGTTCTGTTATCCGTACTTTTTTCACTGTTTGCATTAGGCTGTATAAGGTTGCAGAGTGAACAGGTTTGGAGATTTGCTGTCTATTTACTGGCTTATTATTCTCCACAACGGATTTAACTGCCTTTAAAGTAGCTTTGATGTTTTCCTCCATTTCTTTGCATCTAACTGGGATATTTTCATATATACTGTGTAGATCTCTTGGATTCGGTATTTCACAGTGAGCATGTCTTTGTTTCATCATTGAAGGAGTTTTGTTTCTGTTTTTTTCCATGAAAGGGGTGTGTGTGTGTGTGTGTGTGTGTGTGTGTGTGTGTGTGTGTGTGTGTGTGTGTGTGTGTGTGTGTGTGTGTGTGTGTGTGTGTGTGTGTGTGTGTGTGTGTCTAAGAGAGAATGACCGTCAGTTTAACTGACATTTGAATAGTATTAACTTTTTCTGTTTTTGCAATTAATGATACAAGTGTTCAGTGGCAGTCACTCTGTGTCTACTTGCAGTGAGAAACGCTAAGGTAGTTTGCCGTTTTTCCACTGCTGTAATGGAGTTGGGACCAAGTAGGAGGTTGACAAATGTACAGGGGGATTGGCCTATAAAAATGTGGTTTTGATGGTTTCAGTTTGTGTGGTGTTTGTGCTTCATACTTCAGTGTACTAAGATGAATCTTAAACTGATTAACCCCCTCCAGAAATCTTTATTGCCAGCACATATGGTCTTTAGTAAGCAGCCTTGGACTGCGCACAGCTTTAGTAACCCACTGAACTATATAAGGCAGTAATGCATTTGCAAACCTGTATAACCAGATTGTGCAGTACTCTTAAAGGTCATTCAGATAACCATTTCATATCGCTGTCTTTAATAAATGGTTGTATCATCCTGATAGGCAATGTATTGGGAAAACAACGGCACTGGCATATATAATAAAAGCCTGAGAAAAGTCCACACAACAGTAAATTTGCTGGTATTCCACTTGAATCCCAGGTGAAAATGGCAGTATGCCAACAGACGAACTTTTATCATTTCTATTGTGAAAGCTTTTTTTTAACTTTTTCAGCGAGGGCCCTTTAAATATAGTCCTCTTAACTTGGTGTTGTCTTATAAACAACATGGTAATACTCTAGTCCTATGTTTAGGTTCTGGGTTGCTTAGGTAATACTCTGAAATTTACAGTAAAATATCATGCATGCAAAGTAATCCTATCTATTTGAATTACTGCTGTAAGCTTTTTTTTGCTTTTCACAACTTGTGAACCCCTAAATTCTTTTCTCCTTTCTTTTTCTTCATTCACTGACCAACCAGCCTAAGTTTTTAAAACTTTATTATATATCTGTGCCTTTTTATAAGCCAACAGAGTGAAAAGAAACATTTTTGTATACTTTTTTGGTCATAGTTACCTTGTGTACAATCAGTTGTGGGAAGTGGCGGATTAATTGTTCCTTGAGCCCTGGGCTGGTTTCAAACAGTGGCCCCTACACACTTTTTTTGGGTCGTAGATAAATTCACATGTTTTCTTTAATTCAAGAAAACTACTCAAACTGCTATCATTGTAATCCACCAATGTCCGGACCCATCAGTTGTAGCGCCCATACTGTGTAACCCTCAAATGTCCAATTGTGCTACAAAAATGGTCACAGTAATGTATTCTAAGTTGCTTTACACAAATGCACACTAGTCCTACAAAGTCAGACTGTCTTTCATCATGAATGCAAGGTCATCTGTTCTCATTTGCATACAGCCACCCACCCCCACACCCAGCAATTATAGCCCCATTTCAAGTTTTTAATACAAAATCACAGTAGCCCAAGTGTTAATAATTGTTTCACACAAATGCACATTTTCTGCTAAGCCAAGCCAAACTGTTTTAAACTAAGCAAATATCAAAGTTACCGTAATCTTATAGACATCACCCACCTCCACCAAGCAGTTCTAAACACTTTGCTGTATACACCTCATCTAATTGAGGTAAAAAAAATACCTCTCAACCTCTTTCAGCACAAGAATCTGAGACAAAGACCTAAAATCAGGGACAGATTTTAAATATTGTTCATGTGCTTAAAAAGTTGATGTAATAGGTTTTGCATTAACACTCCTTCTGAAGGATATGTAGTCTGAAACTCGCATCCGTCATTATTTATTGACTGCTGTGTGGATTTGCTTGACAATCAACATGTTTAATGAGAAAGAGGAAAAACCAAGGACAGTTGACCACAATCGGCTTAGTTTCATACAACCAATGAGCACTAAGTTTCATACAACCAATGAGCACTAGCCACACAATTGCAACTTATTTTAGACAAATGTAGACCCGTCCTGTAAAACCAGACTACGTGAACAAACAAGACATTGAGTTACTTTTATCCAGAAACAGCCCACACCCCACCCACCAGTTATAGCCTGTTTCCTGGGTGCATCTTGGCAGATTGTGATAGCAAAAAAACTAACGGCTTTTAGATTGGCACCCATTTTTTAACGGATATAAAGTTTCAAATTCAAATCATCTGTCATATAGTGACTCCAGTCCTTGGAGATCTCTCGACAAAAGTCATGAGAAAGAGAATAAAAGTGCAGGGCCAAATCGGGTGCTATTGACGGGATATAAAGTAAAAACTCATATTGTCCGTCATTGTTTATTTCATTACTAAAATACTGCTGGATGGAAATAAAACATTAACCAAATAATATTTCTTTATTTTGGAGAGCAGTAAAAGTTGAAATGAACAAATATATTGTTTATATCCATCATTTTGTCTGGAGATCAATATGTCATCCACTGCTAGGCCACTTCGATCTGGAAACTAAATGTTCCTCACTACCTACAAACTATAGCCGTCAGCAGGAAGCTATCTATTCTAGCTATGTTAGCCCACTTCTGGAACTCGTATTCCCCTCATCCCTTAAACATACTAGCAACCTTTTCAATTTCAAGATCAATCTAGAAAAAAAAAATCTTGACACCTGAAACTGTACATGCACAACCATCAAAACAGATGCAACAATGCCTTTCTTCTCCCTCTGAATTCCCTAACACCTCCATATCTTAGCAGGTAGTAATGGCCTAACATCAAAGGCTGCTCTCGCCTTAATGAATACAGTACTACTGATGTATGCTCTTCTGCCTCTTCATCCAGCACTTACTACTATTTATTTTCCTTTCTCATGTTCTTCCATGACATTCACATCCTTCTAATAATAATCTCTCTCTCCGTGCCCTTAATTTTCCTTCATGCTCATTGCTCCGTCTCTTCCCATTCTATTACTCTGTTTTGGCAGCAGAGTATTATTTTCACCTCCATGCATTATTTACATTATTAGAAATCTAGTTCATAGGTTCATAGATTAGTACTAAGCTAACTGCCCTTGCGAGCCATTTTAAGCTTAGCCAATTATCCCTTGTGAGACTCAAACCCTGCACCTTATGTTTGTAAGGCAAACACCTTGACCATTAGGCCACTCTTCCAACCCCGTCAGTATTTTGAATAACTATGCATTAATTCACTTGACATAGGCCAGTGATGGCAAACCTTTTGGGTTCGGCATGTCGAAAATTCGGAAAATGCCTAACCTGACTCTGCTGGCGTGTCACTCCCCCTCCCCAAACAAAAACAAATAAAATAAATTGAATAAATAAATTAAAATGAGTAAAACAGCATGGCTCTCAGTATATCAGGGATAAATCTCAACAGAATCTGGGACAAATCTAGAAATAAGAGACATGGACAGTTTTAAACTACTAGTACTATTAATTTGAGACACTGACAGAAAAAAATGAATGAATTATTATACATTTTCTGCAGTAAAATAAGTGTATAGTTATTGTCATTATTAAGTGTAAAAAGTTGACGGTTTTAGGAGGGATTAAGAGGGACAATTGAGAGGAATGTAAAACAGCAGACTACTTGCCCTTTGCAGAAGTGTAACCACACAATGTCAGAACTGCACTTTGCAGACTCTGTCGAGACAGTATACTGAAATAGTCTTTGAGGTTAATAACTTCCTTACCTGTGCAGTGTTGTGGTTGAACTGGCTCCTGGCACAAAATAATTCAATGCACTTCACACAAGCAACGAATGCAAAAGCAATTTCTTTGGCAAGTCGAGTGTTAATAACACTGGTGTGTCACCCAGCGCTTCATGGTGTGTCACCTTGACACACATGTTATAGGTTCGCCATCACTGACATAGGTTATCCACTTCTATAACATGTCTTGCTACTTGAAGTACATATTGTATTCTTGATGGCAATTTATCGTAGTAATTTTTCTGTAAACGTATTACAATCTGTATTTTGTATTTGTTGTGGGGATTTTCTCCCTTTGCATATAACTACTTATCAGCTCCTGTAAAATGTTTTATTTATTTTATGTATTTGTTTGTTTGGTTGTTTATTTATTTATTTTATTAATTAATTAATTTATTTATTTTATTAATTTATTTAATTTATTTATTTTGTTATTTTTATGGAGCTTTTCTCCTCAGGCCTCTGCAGAAAATGGGCCATTGGCTTAGTCGGTCTTTCCTGTTACCAAACAGTCTAACAAAAATGAACTAAATAAATATGTACATATAAAATCTATGTTACATAGGAGTACATTTAATAAAACGCTAAACAGAACTAGCAGGTTTATTTACTAGGGTGGTACATCGAAAGGGAGAAACAGAACTATAGTAAAAGATGAAGATAAGGAAGAAGGCAGTGGCAGAAAAAAAGTATACAGGGAACAGGTCAGCATGCCCGTTTCCCTTAATTTTGTCATATTCATAGCCACGAAACATCCGCCCGATTCTATAACTAATTTGGAGCTCCTCACTCATTGCATAGCTGGAGGCAACTGATGATGTAACAAACTGTCATCCCTGTGAGCTGTAGCCATGTCCTTGGTCTAGCTGGAGAGGCCTGACCCAGGGTGTCCTTCTGGGTCTGATATAGGCTTCGAGAAGGGGCCGGAATAGGGTTTAGAATTAAATGGTCAGATCAGCTGTACCATCTTCATTTACTTAATTAGTATTTGCTGTAAAAAAAAAAAAAACTGTCTAATTTTTTATTTTCAGTAAGCCGGAATAATTTGAAATGTTTCACATTTGTAGCCTAGCATTCTTCATGATTGTCACCAGTCATTGGCAAAAGTTACTCCAGTCCTTGGAAATTTCTCAAAAACACAAACTTATAAGGAACAGATTAAAAAAAAAGTGTCTAGTAGAAAATCAAAGACTGTTAACCAGATATAAATTCTGAAACTCAAACTGTGATTTGACTCAAATCTTCAGAAATTTGCTGAAAAGTATGCACCCACGTACGCACAGATTTCACAGGGAACAAACCAAAACATATACTGCAGAATTATTAGCACTCAACAGCAGGGATTTTTCCCTGAGGAAAATAATCGTTACAGGCTTACTGATGACCATGCCCAACTGCCAGCATACGAGTACTGTTCGCATTCAGATGGATCGAAACAACACCAGGCTGAGAGCAGAAACCTTTAGCCATAAAGACCTTACTAACCTCCGTAGGGTGCACAATCAATGAAAAGAAATCCAAACAGGTGCCCACCCAAAAGATTATCTTCCTGAGCGCAAGCCTGGACACAGCATCCCAGATGGCATTCCTTACACCAGAGAAACAAATTTTCTTGACAGCCTACTTTTCTCAAGCCCCAGCTATCTGCAAGGAAGATCCTGCAAGCTCTGGGGTTCATGGTATCTTGCTTACTACTCATTCCATACGCTAGACTGCATATAAGGAAACTTCAATGGTACCTAAAAAGTCTTTGGTGTCAACACCCTCAAGACCTGGAAACTCTTCTACCTATAATTCCTTGCCTCAGAAAAGATTTTCTTTGGTGGGCAACAGCATGCTCCCACAACAAGGGACTGCCTTTCTCACCCCCCACCACACAGACCCTCACCACAGATGCAGCACACAATGCTTGCGGTGCGCACCTGGACGGCAGGTGCATACAGGGCCAATGGAGCCCACAGCAAATCCCTCTGTGCATCAGTCAAAAAGAGATGATGGCTGTGCAGCACACCTTGATAGCTTTCAAGCCCCTTCTCTCTCCAGGGGCTCTCCTGATCAAAACAGAGAACACCACTGTGATTTGGTATATCAACAAGCAGGGAGGGACTCGGTCCTACCCTCTATGCAGGCTGGCCATGACCCTTTGGCACACAGCCATGCAACTACACCTGTTAGCACAATTCCTACCAGGCTCTCTCAACTGTCTGGCAGACCAGTTAAGCAGATATCTTCTGGATCCACACAAGTGGCAGCTCAAAAGAAGAACCTTCACCCTAATAACTCAGAAATGGGGCACCCCAAAGGTCGAACTCTTTGCCTCCCACACCAACCATCAGCTCAGCAAATTCTGCACCAGGGACCATCACTGCATGGCTTGGAAAGTGGATGCCCTGTCCTTTCCCTGTGTCAGTCTAGTGGTCTATGCCTTTCCTCCACTTCCTCTCATCCCCAGGGTACTGCTAAAAATAAAGGTGGAAAAACCAAGGACCATTCTTATAGCTCCAGACTGGCCCCGGCAGCACTGGTACCCCTTGCTGCACAGCCTGTCCCCACTGTCCCCATGGCAGCTTCCTCAGATTCCAAACCTCTTGACCCAGAGGGAAGGGGAATTCATGCATCCCCGATTGCAGGCACTCAATTTGGCAGTTTGGTTTATTCCCATAGCCGGCCTTAGGCATAGGCCAACTAGGTGGCCGCCTAGGGTGCCAGTCTAGCAGGGGTGCTTTTCCAGTATTTATTTGGTGTTGGAAGACAAGAATGGGGGCACCAGGTAGTGTGGTGGTGGGGCACCGTGGAGCCCTTCTGCCTAGAGCACCAGTTGACTTAGGCTTGCTCCTGCTTATTCCCTAACCCCGAGCCAGTCTGCCAACCTCAGTAAGCAGGTTCTAGGTGATGTTCATCGTGCATACAGCTGCAGTAATCACATATGGGTTCTCTGCCGTCAGGCGGTCCCTCGGTCGGCCGAATTCCAAAGTCTAGGTCCGGCAATGGTTGTTGTCGCTTTCTTTCCTGATGTCAGTGAGGCAGGGGTATATAAAACACAGCCGACGCCATTTTCTTCAGTCTTTTTTGCTGCGCGGTGCCCGAAGCAGAAGCAGTTCGCAAGTGCCGGTCCTGAATTTACGAAAAATTGGAAACCGAAGTCTTCATTAAAGCTAAGTACCCCGTTGGGGAAACTTTTCTTGCCTCAGACCGATGTCAGAAAAAGTTAACAATTGTATTTCTTGTGGGAAGCAAATATCGTATAAGGATTTCCATTCCCTTTGCATACCTTGTTTAGGCCCAGACCACGACGTCTCGGGCTGTCGCGACTTTCAATAAACGCACTATTAAGCGTCAGGCGGAGTTCGCCCAACACTTTTTTGGTACAGCCTTTGATTATAAAATGTCGTCGGAGACTCCGACTACCGTTTTGACCAAAACGACACCACGCCAAAACTGGCTACACGTGGTCCGGTTCTCAGCGAGACGCCTATGCAGTCCCTGACTACCGATGACACGTCTTTGGCGGTGTATTCTGTAACCGAGACCGCAGGTTCCTCGGCCCAGACCCAGACTACAACCACTGAAGCCACTGTGAGCGTTGAGCCTCCTAATGTGGACAGGTCCACTCCCACCCATGGTGTCTTTAGACCTTCATCTTCCTTTTCCATTAAGGCCTGTACTAAGTCCAAATCAGCCAGGCATCCCAAGAGGCCTGTTGCACAGGGCCCATCCCCAGGCCCCATGCCTAAAAAGCAGATGCTTAAAATGGCTGAAGATTTAATTACTCTTATCAGGGGTTCCCAACCCCCTCCAGACAAGAGACCCAGAGTGTAGGAGGATTCTCCCTCTTCTGATCAGGGCTTCATTTTTTCAGAACATTCTGATGTAGAGGAAAACTCTTACTCCCCATTTGAAGACTCTGACGCAAAGAAGTCCATTCCTTCAGTATCTCCTCCTGAGGATTTTTCTTTTGGGGAAACCTTGCACACCTTGAGGGAACACTTCCATTGGGAAGGCCAAGACTTTTCTGATTCCAAGAAAAGACTTAGGGAATTTCTTTTGTTACCTCAACACAGACCTCTGGCGATACCTCCTGTCTTGGACGTACTTGATGATGTTTACTCGGAGGCTTGCCTTAATCCGGATTCACTGCCTCCTGCCCCAGTCAAGCCTGATAGGTACTACAGGGTTCCTAACTCTCACCAATTTCTTTACAAAAGCCATAATGCTGACCCTGAAACCATTTCTCAAGGGAATGAAGGCCTCTACTGCTAAGAATCCACTACCTTCAGAAAGAGAGTCAAGATCCTTAGAAAGGTGGGGAAAAAAGGTATATACCTCTGCCACCCTAGCTATGAGGGCCTTAAATTGTCAGTTTCATATGCTTAAATATCAGCAGTTTCTGTTATCACAATTAAGAAATAAAATGTCTCAACCTGAACAATCAGATTTGAAGGAGTTGCAGGATATGATGCATAGTGCAGAGCAAGTGGGTAAACACACTTTACAATGTGGCTATGATGCCCTAGAGGCCTCAAGTAGAGCTGCTGTTACAGGATCAGTCTTTCGTAGACATGCATGGCTTAGGGAACAAATCTTGCCTGATCATGTGAAAGCTAAACTATTAGATGCTCCTTTTACAAAAGGATGTGCTATTTGGTACTAATGCTGAGGAGATACTACGGAAAATGAAGAAAAAGCCAAATCTATGCAAACAGTCAAAGCTTTTCTACAGGTTCAACCACCACGTTTTAGCAGAAATTGGCCTTCTAAAAACTGGTCCTTTCCAGCCACGGCCCAAAGAGGTAGATACAGGGCAGAGGGCAATCACAAGGATCATATAGAGGCAGGCAATGGCAATCGCCAGCACCAAGAGGTGGTGAGGACAGTGCACAACAATACAGGAAACAAACCCAATGACTTCCTCCTTTCCATGCCAAGCAAATACCAGTTGGCAGCACCCTTGGGAGGAAAGCTGGCATTATTTACAAGAAATTGGCATATTGTCACAACAGACAAATGGATCCTGGACGTTATAAACAGCGGCTACAGATTTCATTTTCACACACTCCCAAAAATGAGAGGCGTGCCAAACCTGCCACACAATCAAAGGGCAGAGGCACAACTACAAATTTCAAAGCTCATAGACATGAAAGCTATTCAAGAGGTACCTACTCACGAACAAGGTCAAGGTTTTATTCCAGGCTTTTCTGGTACCAAGGAAAGGAACCGACTGGAGACCCATTTTGGACTTATCCATCCTGAACACATTCTTACAAATTCAAGATGCTCACATTACAGCAGCTTCTTCCCATGCTGGGCAAGGAGTTTTGGCTGGTAACATTGGACCTCAAGGAGGCATACCTGCATGTCCCAATCAGACAAAGCTGCAGAAGATACCTCAGATTTCTTGCAGGTTCAATACACTATCAATTCTCTGCATTGCCCTTTGGCTTATCTACTGCGCTCAGAGTATTCACGAAATGCCTGGCATCAGTAATTGCCTACTGCAGACTTCAAGGGATACAAATTTACCCTTATTTGGACGACTGCCTGATCCAAGCGGACAGCAAGCACATACTTCTGGAACATCTGGCTTATGCAACACGGTTACTGAATTCTCTGGGATACACAATCAACAAAGAGAAATCCAGGCTAACACCATCTCAGAAAATAACTTTCCTGGGTGCCAACTTGGACACAAACACCCAGATGGCCTATCTTATGCCAGAAAAACAGGGGCAACTAACTCAGTACTTCAAAACACTAGCAAATTGTACCAGGCGTACTGCAAGGAAAATCCTGCAGGCTCTGAGCTTCATGGCATCTTGCATTCTTTTAATCCCATGTGCAAAGTTGCATATGAGGAAACTTCAATGGTACCTAAAAAACCTGTGGTCTCAACACAGCCACAGTTTGAAAACAATAATACCAATAATTCCATGTTTGCAAAAGGAATTTCTATGGTGGGCCCAAGCATGTCAAACAAAGACAGGTCTTCCATTCTGCAAGCCTCAAGCAAATCAAGTCATCACAACAGACGCCTCAGACTTGACAGACAGGTGCATTCAGGGCAAATGGTCCCAAAAGGAAAAGCACCTTCATATAAATCAAAAAGAAATGCTAGCAGTGATAAATGCAATTACAGCATTCAAGGACTTCCTGCATCCAGGACAATTATTGATAAGAACAGACAACACCACAGTAATGTGGTACATAAACGGAACACATTCATACCCCCTGTGCAGACTAGCCATGACACTTTGGAACTTGGCTCTGGAATGGCAAATCGAACTTCAAGCACAGTACTTGCCAGGCTTGGAAAACACGCTGGCAGACAATCTAAGCAGAAATATGACAGATACACACGAATGGAAGTTGCATCCTCAAGTGTTTACAAAGATAATGGGAGGCCAGACATAGATCTCTTCGCCTCCCACAGGAATCATCAATTGAAAAGTTTTGTTCAAGGGCCTTTCATCCAAAGGCCTGGAGAGCATTCAGTTGGACAGCATGGACAGTTTACGCTCCCACCTCTGCCTCTTCTGCCAAAGGTGCTCTTGAAAGCAAGAGCAGACAGACCAAGATGATACTAATTGCTCCAGACTGGCCAAGACAACACTGGTACCCACTACTGAGGAGCCTAACACATACTCCTCCCTGGCCCCTACCTCTAATGCCTCTTCTGCTGACTCAGCACAGCTACAAAACTCTTCACAGTCAGCTGAAAACACTCAATCTCGCTGCATGAAAAATTCCTTAACACCACAACAGACTCTACTCCCCAAAGAGGTGCAGGATGTCATTTTGGAGGCCAGAAGGCCATCTACTAGAAAGGCTTACTTCGCAAAATGGAAACGGTTTTGCTCTTGGAATGAGAAAAAAGGCCAGGACCCTAAAAAACTGAATTTGCCTCAGGTATTACAGTATCTAGCTGAGCTGCTGAACACTGGACTTTCATTTTCCTCCATAAAAATCCATGCCTCAGCCATTTCTGCAGAATTCAACACGGATCCACCCTTATTCTCTCACCCACTCTTAAGACAGTTCCTCAGAGGGGCTAAGAATATAAGACCACCAAGGAAGCAATCAATACCAGCCTGGGATCTTAATTACATTCTAGAAAAATTAACACTGCCTCCCTTTGAACCAGCTGCCTCAACAGATTTGCAATACTTGTCCTGGAAAACAGCTTTCCTTCTGGCCATTACCTCAGCTCAGAGCTACAAGCCCTCATGGCTGTGCAGCCCTTTCTCATCTTCCATCAGGATAGGGTTTCCCTTCGAACCAACCCGTCATTTATGCCTAAAGTGGTATCTAGGATAGCTTTAAATCAAGCCATACACTTACCTACCTTTTACCCCAATCCTCAAAACAAAGGGGAAAGGCTCCTACACTCCTTAGACATCCATAGACAGCTACATTATTATTTGGACAGAACAAAGCCTTTCAGGAAATCAGAGCAACTCTTTGTTTCCTATGCTGTAGGAGCTCAAGGGAAGCCAGTTACCAAACAGACAATTTCAAAATGGATAGGCCACTGCATACGGTTTTGTTACTCCTATCATGGAAAATCTGTCCCTACAGGCATCAGATCCCAATCCACCAGGGCCACAGCTACCTCTACAGCCTTCCGCAGAGGAGTTCCTACCAAAGATGTTTTGGAGGCAGCCACTTGGAGTTCTGTGCATACCTTCACAAAACACTACCACCTGCCTTTATATTCCAAAACTAGAGCAGGCTTTACCACTGCTGTGTTGCAGGGCATTCTGGCTCATCCCAGTTCTACCTAGTGCCTACCACCCTGTGCGTAGCTTTGGGATTCTACCCATTTGTGATTACTGGAGCTGTATGCACGATGAACATAGTACAGTTTTGTACCTACCATAAATGTAGATGTTCGAGTGCTAAATACAGCTGCAGTACAGGTTTCCCTCCCTCCTTCCCCTCTTGGTAAAGGCCTAACCCCTCTTCATACAACCTGATGGGGTTATCCTTCTATGGTATATTTGCTTGCAACTACTGATTTTTGATTATATTGCATTTCATGTATATAAATATAATTTATGTATTGCCTTCCTTCTGGGGGCACCTGACATCTGGGGCAAGAAAGACTGAAGAAAATAGCGTCGGCTGTGTCTTATATACCCCTGCCTCACTGACGTCAGGAAAGAAAGCGACAACAACCGACGCTGGACCTAGACTTTGGAATTCGGCCGACCGAGGGACCGCCTGACGGCAGAGAACCCATATGTGATTACTGCAGCTGTATTAGCACTCGAACATCTACATTTATGGTAGGTACAAAACTGTACTTTATCCGTGAGGTCAGACGCCCTAGCACCAGAAAGTCTTATACTGAAAAATGGAAAAGGTTCTGCACCTGGATCCAGGCTAAGGGAGCCAATACAGCACAGCACTCCCTCCCGCTCATCCTGGATTACTTGGCTGACCTGCTACACAGTAGTCTCTCTTCTCCTCCTCTATAAAAATTCATGCCCCTGCTATTTCTACTCATTTTCCCACTGAGCAGCCCCTTTTCTCACACCCTTTGATCATACAATTTCTAAGAGGGGCTAGTAACTTGAGGCCACCCAGAAGGGCACCAACACCAGCTTGGGACCTTAACTTTGTATTGGAAAAGCTCACCCTCCCCCCTTTCGAACCAGCTTCTTCTGCAGAGCTAAAATTTCTCTCCTGGAAGACGGCATTCCTTCTGGTCATCACTTCAACCAGAAGAGTGTCTGAGCTGCAAGTGCTCATGGCTGTGGAACCCTTCATCATCTTCCATGCTGACAGGATATCCCTCAGAACTAACCCATCCTTCATGCCCAAGGTGGTGTCCAGTTTAGCACTCAACCAATCCATTCATTTGCCCACCATTTTTCCTAATCCCCAGAACAAGGGGGAAAAGGATTCTGCACTCTCTAGATGTGCACAGACAGCTCATATTCTATCTAGACAGGACTAAATCCTTCAGAAAGTCTGATCAGTTGCTGGTTAGCTTTGCTACAGGGGCAGAAGACAAAGCCATCTCCAAATGGATAGCACACTGCATCCATTTCTGCAGTTCTGCTACAAACAACATGGAAAGCCTCCCCCCAAGGGGATCAGGATGCACTCAACCAGAGCAGCCTCCACCTCTGCAGCTTTCCTCAGAGGAGTCCTAATCAGTGACATCCTGGAGGCTGCCACCTGGACATCTATTCATACTTTTGCCAAGCATTACCACCTGCCTCTCTTCCCCAAATCCAGGGGAGGGTTTGCCTCTGCAGTCTTGTAGGGCATCCGAGCCAGCCCCTAGTTTCTTTGACTGCCTCCACCCATTTCCTCAGCTTTGGGAATTAACCCAAATGTGATGACTGCAACAGTGAAACATGAAGAACATAGTACAGTTGTGTACACTTACCATAAATGTAGATGTTCCAGTGTATTCACTGTTGCAGTCCGGGTTACCCTCCCGCCATCCCCCTTTCTTCTCTTTCCTTACAAGGGACATATTGGTATTTACTTTCCACTGGCTGGGTTCTTGCACCGGAACCTGGCTCCTACTTGGGGGGGCTCCTGACAGGTTAGGACAAGAAGAACTGATGTAATGGTGTTGGCTGCCTTACTTTATACTACTGACATCATTCCTGAAGCGACAGCAACCAACGCAGAAATACTAAGTCTCTGGTATTCGGGCCGGCCGAGAGCTACCCTGGCAGGGATAATCCAAATGTGATGACTGCAACAGTGAATACACTCTAACATCTACATTTATGGTAAGTGTACACAACTGTACTTTTGCTTGCCTCTTGGTGTGCTGACAAGACAGAACATGTGTCTCATTGTGGAGACGTGGTCTAGAGTTGCATGTAATACTTCAGGTGGAGCTCTTATGGGTTTTTTATGTACAAATGGGTAATACTGTTCCCCGTCCCTCTCAGGCACACATTCAGACATGATGATAAGGTAAAGGCCTCTTCCTGTGCCGTTGATTTGACCAGGCAGTTCATGTTGCACTCATAGTAACAGGTGTGCTTGTGTGCCATCAGCTAGCTGTAAATGCTGTTATGCCCTCTCATTGCATGACACTTTACTTTCCTTGTTTGGGCTCCATTTGTATTTTTCCTTGTTTAGGCTCCAGTTGTACTGTATCATATTCTGTAGAATGTATGTACAGATATGAAGGGCAGAGACACTTTTGATCGCATGTTCTGCCTATGGGCACCCTTTGATTAATGTTCTTATCGGGTCATGTCTTTCTTATGCTGCTGTAAATGTTTCTTTGTAAACATGAGCACTGTTACTGTCCACTGGTAGAGATGACTAACACTAGTTTGTCATTTGGTGCTGCACTTATGATTGTTTCCCTACGATGAAAAAATGGTAAGGTGGCCACTGTCTAGGAATACAGTCATCTGTGCTGTCCTGTGCCAGTTGTACAGCTCATTTCCCCTCTATTTACAGAATTCTCTTAATTTGTTTTATTTGCTTACTGGGCAGACCCACTAGACACAACTGTCTCTCTTTCAGGGTTGAGTAGGAAGCACTCTGGTCTTGCTCAAACTTGAACAGTAAGCACATGGATACCGAGGGAATCAAACCCAGGAACTACAGGGTGAAGCTTTTGTTTGTAGCTCATTGCTTTAATTCTGCTTACTAAGCTGTTAGATCTTGTTCTCCAGCATCATCATGAATGTTTTAAATTACTTCCACCATGTAGATGGTTCTAGAATTTCAGGTTAGCAAGTACATCTCTGGACCTTGCTTTTTTATGCATTGTGTAAAGATTAATAAGCCTGTATCTGCAATGTTTAGTATTACTTAATTATTCCAGTGCTTACTGTTTTTCCACAAAAGCACATTTTTAAGGACAGAGCAAAATATTAATGCAAAATAAAGGGCTTTTCTGAAAATCTAATTCATTTTGAGAAATAGAGACTTAAGGCCTTTGTTCTTGTGAGCTCTTCCAACTCTTTCTGACCTGAGTGCTTTCTAACATCAAGGAATCCTCCTTGATGGAACAGATTTTTCACTATCATACAGTTGCTCTAAGGGGGACCCTGCTTTGTCTGGAATAACTTGCTGTTCCCATGCGAGTGTACAGTCCCTTCCAATAAGCCTTGGCTGTTGGAGTTCCCAGTAAGTTAGAGCACATTATGGGATATCTCCTAAACAACTTGGGAACTAATCTAATCATTTCTTTATCTTGATTGGCAGAAGGGTGCCCACTTATGACTAGAAGTGGCAGACCATTGCTATTGGGTAGACAACTTGTTGCATCATAGCATGCACTAGAATGGTTGAGCATCTGTTCCAGAGTGTTGGAATTTCCCAAAACTTGCAGAATTCTTATTGGGTGAAAAGATTACACCAACCATAGGACCTGCCCCTCTGACAGATAAAATGTGTATGGCATTACTGTATTAGCTAAATTTTGTTGTCTATTCAGTGTCTAATGTAGTGCATTGTTTGTAATGCTTATTTCATTCTCTGATCCTTGTTTGTAATGCTTATTTCATTCTCTGATCCTTGTTTTCCTACAACAGGGTCCTGGGGTAGCAAAGCATAACCCAGCAAGCAGAGTGCATGAGGCCAAAAATAGTTCTGGATGAGACTTCATTCTAAGCAGAACGTGCGTGTCTGTGTGCGTGTGTGTGTGTGTGTGTGTGTGTGTGTGTGTGTGTGTGTGTGTGTGTGTGTGTGTGTGTGTGTGTGTGTGTGTGTGTGTGTGTGTGTACATACCTATATATACACACCATATTTCTTTGTAAATAAGGCCTAGCATGGTTTTCCAGGGTGGTCATGATATAAACCCTACCCCAAAAATAAGCCCCAGTTAAATTTGTCAACAATACATGACTGACATGTTGAATTATAAAATAATATTATTGACACCCGTTAACTGAGGTTATTGTACTCTGCTCACCGAATCGGACACTCAACAAATTCTCTTTGCAGAAAGTCTTAAGATTCTTTGCCTGAGAGTCCTCCACAATTCTTACTGTAACCCTAATCATCACTCGCACTTGACAGTTGAGATCCTTGGCCCATAAACACTGGCAAGGTGTATTTTGATTGATCAACGTACAGACAATGTGCGTAAAGCATGTGATAGTGCATGGTTGTGCCTTCTCTTTGTAAACAGCGTCATTTTGTGGTGCCACTCCGGTTTCGTAAGTCTTCAAATTAACCCTCTCCCCCCCAGACAAGATGAGTACAAAAAGAAAGAGCTATTCCGTCACGTACAAGAAAGGAATCATGGCGGACTCTCGGGGAAATAATCTGATGGCTTTCTGCAAAGGGAAAAAGTTAGATCTCCGAATGGTCTGAAAATGGAGTGCAGCAAACGATAATCTCAGTCAACAGGCCGACGAGGGAAATGCTAAGAAGTGCAAGTGTGGATCAGGTCGGCAACCATTATTTCCTGAGCTGGAAGACGTCATCTGTGAGTGGATTTCTAACAGGAGAGCAAAGGCTTTGGTTGTGCGCAGGGCTAATAATCCAAGCTTTTGCCCTTACAATGGCACCACAGTTAGAAATTTCTGCAGAAGAATTGAAAGCATCACAACAATGGCTGGATGGCTTCCTTCACCGATTCGAACAGTCTCTAAGAAGATCAGCAACACTGTTCAAGCTAGAAGATACTGAAGTTATTAAATGTGCACTTGCGTTAAAGTCCTTTGATGGCATTGACTTTTCTAAATACCAACTCTCCAACATGATTGCTATGGATGAAACTGCAGTGTTTATGGGCCAAGGATCTCAAACAACAATTGATCAGAGGGGTGCCTCGTCAATCTACATTCCCTCCACTGGTTACGAGAGCGCACGTGTTACCTGTATTTTGGCAATTCGTATAGATGGAAAGAAAATCCCACCTCTAATCATTTAGTAAGGGCAAGAAAAATAAGACTGAACGTGTTTCAGGCATTTACATTCTTGAAACCGAAAAAGCCTGGTCCACACAAGCACTTATAAGGAAGTGGGTCGATGTAATGCTGCCACTTGTTTTGCGAGGTGGAAAAAGAGGTCTGCTAGTCTGGGATTCAGCCAGCACTCACCGTGCTAAAGAAATGAAGAAATTCTTTGCACAGAGAAGAGTAGATCAAATAATGATTCCCACAGGAATGACTGCTTATCTCCAGACTCTTGATATTGCAATAAACAAGCCATTCAAGGACCATTTGCGCATGGAACTCCATGACTACATTGAAAGTAGAATGGAGAGAAATCAGCATGGAAACTTTGTGAAGCCTAGCCTGAAAGAGGTCATGACTTGGGTGAAAAAGTCATGGGATAAAATAACTGCTAGATGTGTTGCCAATGCACTACGAGCAGGTTACTTGGACGAGCAGTGCTCATTTAAGGAGAGCTCTATTGCTAGGCATGACAGATTGGGGCCAATGGTTCTACAGGAAATGGAGTCACAAGAAATTCAGGTCAAAATTCGGGGGTTGGACACTTATGGCAATGTTCCAGAAGAAGATGACATGACTGTATTTGAATAACTGTGAAAGCCAAGGTGCAGATATTCTGAAGTTGATATGTTTGGTGCACTGTTTATGTAGAATTCTCACACAACTGTTTTAACGCATTAGAACTGTGGTCCAATAACAGAAAAGTACGAAATGTCAATTTGTGTACATGAATAAATGTAAATTTTTGTACATGAATAAATAAATAAAGGTAGATTTTTGGACTTTGTGGGTAAATAAGGCATCCCCTGATAATAAGCCCTAATACGTATTTTGGCGGGGGAAAGAGTATAAGACCCGGTCTTATTTTCTGGGAAATACGGTATATAGATGCTAGTCACTTCACCTTCACCTATTTGCATGTTTTTTTGGGTTGTGGGGAAAAAATACAGACCCTGTTGGAAACGCACATGGACATAAGGAACATGTGAGGAAATATACTTTAGGTAAGGAAAAGTTTGCTAGTTCTTTGAAGCAGCTCACTTAGTATCTGTCTGTCAACCTCTCTCTGTTTCTGCAGGAACATAATGGGGCATATGCAGGCCTGCTTGGAAGATAGCAGAAATTCCTAAATTACGTAGCAGTTCAGAGAAGTTGGATTCTGTTCAAATGAACAGAATAACCCAGTGCAAAGCAAAGAACAAAATGTCATATTGTTGGGGACAGAGTACATTATAAGTGAGAGAACCTTTTGAACTGTAGAAGAAAGTTCTTGTCTGTATGGCTTTTCATAACCAGTATTTTGAGGTAAAACTAATTTCTCTAGTACAGTGAATTTCATCCGTTCTGTGTTGGGGTGCCCCACAGAAGCAGTCAGTATTACTCTAGGAACTCCATTCATTCCCCGATGTAGTGCCCCTCTTATTTCATAATAGTTTTATAATAGTTCTTCTGTGTTTATAAATTATGGACTAGGAAGACTGTCACTGTGCAAGTGCAACAGATGCAATTAGGTTAATTATTTTATTTATTTAACATTTGTTGACTGGGAAAGTCCGACTAGGACAGTGGCTATTTTCAGCAGAGGCACTGGGAGAAATACTCCAGATGCACGTCTTTGGAATGTGGAGGGAAACCGGAATACCCGGAGGAAACCCATGTCAATATAGAGAGGATATGCAGCCTCCACACAGAAGGTACCCCAGCCGAGAATCTAATCTGAGAACTGTTTGCTCTGAGGTGACAGTGTTAACCACTGCACTGCCCATTAAAATAAAACATAGTATTGTAATTGCTTTTTGTATTAGTATTTAGTTTATCCTCTTGGCAGATTGAATGAAGGTCATAGTTACAAAATCATTTTACCAACAAGTATTAGAAACGAGTGACAGCTTCTGCACACCTGTTGAATTTTGTGAATTAGCTATGAAAAGATACTGCAGTAATTCTTCCACTGACCTACTGTTGTATTCATGTCTGATGGTCATGGCACACACCATACAGAAGTATTACAGATGGAATACACGCTGTTCCCCATAGACGTACGTTAATTGTCTTTGTATGTAATATGTTACTGCAATCTTCCTGCTCGTCATAACTTACAGATTTGTCTTTTAGTATTTTATGTTTAACTGACTTCCTAGTGTAATACAATATTTGCAATCTTTATTACTATACATTTTAATTTGAGGTGTCTGTGTGTGTGTGTGTCTGTGTGTGTCTGTGTGTGTGTGTGTGTGTGTGTGTGTGTGTGTAGCGGTGCATAAGGTAGTCATAAAGAAGTTCTAGAAGGAGAAGCAAGGTCTTTGGTGGTGCTGGTGAAATGGGCCCCACTAGCTTAGGGATTTTGTTTTCTGTCATTTTTGTGTTGTATGCACAAAATTCCTGTCAACATAGAAAAGTGAGGGTCAGAATGCCAAGTGCGCCACACGCAGCTGGTCTCACAAGCGTCACCCCCCACACTCCTTTACCACTCCTGCCAATTTTACTTTCATTCTGATTTGTGGTGTGGAATATCCTTGCCCAATATAAATAAATGGACAAACGTTCACATCTGGCTGTTACTTGCTGGATTTCCTGAAAAAAAATGTTTAACTTCTTAACTTTCTCTTCCCAACACCACTGCTATTATCACATACATTACTGATAGTAAGTTTAATTTAATTAAAGGCTACTATCCTAGTGGGACTAACCTGATCAACAAAGGATAAATGATAAATAAACAAATAAATTTGTTCTCTTTGAGAAATAGAAATTTAAAATAGTATCCTTCTTGTCCTTAATTTGTCATAACTGCTTTCTTTTTATATTTGTAAATTTATTTTGCATAAAATTGATAACGTGAAACGGGCAAAATCATAGCTTTAAATCAGAATGAAGTATGTCTCACTGAAAACTGAAATGTCTTTAAAACAACTGCATCATATCCACACATAATTCAGAGCATGCATGCAGTCCTACAGCTTGTAGGTATAAGGATTAACACACTCACAGTGACACAGTGACATAAAATTGTTGTGAAGGGGATGATGCTTCTCACAGCCCCATGTTGGAGGATTCCCCCCTTGCATAATTATTCTAACACCGTCGTTACCCTTGTCATTGGGGAAGGGTCATTGTGGCTCATACTGAGTTTACGTGCAAATTTGCATTGCTGATCTTTATTCAACTCTTACAGAAATTGTGCATGCTTATGTAGTCCAAATTCAGATCACCAGCCCTTTAATAATCATGTATACCTTCAAGATAGTATTTCTCATTTATGCCACGCTTCAAAAGTGCCTTGAATTATGAGAAATGATACAGTGTAGCAAAAATTAAAATAAAAAGCTGTGCAGCTTTTGACGTGTACGTCATGCCAGAGAAGAGAAGTCTTTGGTTTTGGTATCGCAGACAGTGGCAGTTTATAACATGCATTTTCTACAATAGTATATTGTGTCAGAGATAAATTATGGTGTATTGCTTTCTTGCAAGAGCACTTAATTCTGCATTTAGGTATATAAAAAATAGAGTAGTAAGTCAAACAATTCAAGAAATAATCCTGTACTTTCCATGTTGAATGCACGTTTGGCATGCCTGGATTTAAAGTCTACCTTAGTTTGTGTCAGCCAAGTGCGAATAGTGTTTCTAGATCTACCATGAAGGTCAGCAGTAAAGATGAATGAAAGACCTTATGCTCTCTGTAGTGGCCATGCGTTGCATCAAAGCCATTCTGGCCTTTGGCAAGTCCTGGTAGTTCATCCTAAAACAGATTATCAGAGACTTCCCGAATTCTGGCGTACTACTCCTTCATGTCTGTAGAACTCTGACACACCATGCTGTAGAAACAGAAATCCAGGGAACATTTTATGCTTCTTTACTGAATTTGAAAATTATTTGACTGGGTTGTTTGACGGTTTCATGAACACTAGTTGAGATCATCTGCAGCCATAGTTTGTCAAGTTAACTCTTAAAATATTTATTTAATTTATTTATTTTATCCTTGAACTGGGTTAGCCCCACTAGGTAGTGGACTCTATTGCATTAGATATCACTTAGATCTTTCACAAAAAGCAGAAGTCAGTATTTAAACATACATCATCTTTGTTAGAAAATCAAATGGATTCTGAACATGATGCAGTATTTCAAAATGGATTTAGTAATGTATCCCATTTCCTTAACTTGGTATGACTGCAACTGCAAGGCTTGAATGTCTCTCTTACAAGTGTGCATATTATGTAGGACCTCATTAAAAGTTGGTCTGTATTCTTCATTTATGCCAACTGAAGAATTCCAGAACAGCTTCATAACAAATAAGCTAATTAATGATGTATCGCAAGTCTCCACACAAACCCAGACTGAAGTTTGTTTACGGTAGCTTGAGATTTTGTCGTTGCAGTTAACCAGGTTGGGTCTGTACATGGTAGAATGATTTATTGCCATTTCAGCTATGGATCAGTGCTGCTTAGTTACTGTATCGTTACACTCATCAGTTCCTGTTTGAGATTTATTGCTTGATTTCTGAAGAGGCATTGCTACAGCTAGACATTTGCAGTACATGCATTTTCATTATATGTGTGGAATTTCCTTTTCTATCCACCTTTTTTTTTTTTTTTTCAGAACAGCTTGGGACAATTGCTAAACTCATTTAGTCTTGTGAAAACAATATATTGCCTTGTTATGTTGAACCACAGTTATTCAAAAGGCCATGATCAAAAATAATTAGGGTGGGAGGGTGGCCTAATGGTTAAGGTGTTTGCCTTACAAATACAAGATACAGGGTTTGAATCTCACAGGGGATAATTGGCTAGGCTTGAAATGGCTCACATGGGCAGTTAGGTTCATAGATTAGTACTAGGCTATCAATGAACCTATTTACGGGTTAGTAATAACATTGCTTTGCACCCACTTTTATTAGGACTTGTAGTACTTTTGTCAGCATATCTGTTGTGTTGAGCATATTGTCCATACCTTTTTTACTCTTGTGTACTGTAAGGGTGATATAAAATGTCTTTGTTAGACCTAGAGGGTCTCGCTCCCTTTGCTGTCCTCTACCTAAAATCCTAAAAAGCATTTCCAACCCAAATTGGACAAGCCCTTTTAGGATTATGGCATAATTCTGACACACGACATGACTTAAAGTGTACAGAGCTGTGGATCTTGGTCTTCTAACAGGAGATGTATTTTTGGATGTAAAGGCTATTTATTGTCTGTACCGTGCAAGGACTTGCTTGAACTGGCAGTTCTAGAGACTGACCCCGAGGTTAATCACTGGTCCAAAGATTGGAACAAAGTGCTTACAGCTCAAAGTGGGTGACACACTCTCTCTCCATCCCTTCTTGTAAAGTTAAGTAATATTAATGAGTCACTACTGTTTTCTGTCTCAACTGCATTTTTGCTTTTTGGCATTTAATATATTATATATAACCTAGAGCTTTGGAACCCTGGCAAAGACACCAGATTTGCTAAAGTGTTCAACAGTTCTCGGTCCTCCACATGGTTACAAGAAAAGGGCCTTTGGTATTAATTTTCATGACGTTAAAGCAATGCTGTTAGCCGCACAGAAAAAAACTGCTGCAGTTGAGTAACAAACTTTCACTGGTTATCTCTGTTCAAGTATGCTGGACATGGCACAATCAGTTGTTTGCCTCCTCTAACAACACCAGCAGAGGAACTTTATAAAACATAACTGTTAAAAGAACTGAAGACCAGTTTACAGGTGCTTAGCAACAGGAAGGAGAACTGCTTTTGGCAAGAATGTACCAAGATCTCAAGTACAGGCAGCCTGTGCTTACAAAGCCTTGCAACATACAGGCACCTCATATTACCCTAACATAGTGGGTCTCCATTACCATTCGAGTCAGAAGAAAACACCACTGTCATAATATTTGTAAAAGGCACAGTTTGTGTTGTCTTGGAGTAAAGTTACTATGAGTCTTTCTGTCTTGCTTTTAAACTTCATTTTTGGAGTCTTTCGCTATCCTTCACGGGACACTTCACTTAAAAGCTACATTAGAAACATACTGATGTTCTTCATGTTTCACTGTTGCAGTCATTACATTTGGGGTTATCTGCTTGCAGGTAGCCCTCAGTCGGCCTGATTAACAAAGTCTTGGATCCTGCGTCGGGTCCTGTCCCTTCTTCCATGATGTCAGGTTGTCAGGGGTATAAAACATGCAGCCGAAGCCATTATATCAGTCTTTCTTTCCATGTGCTGTCCGAAGCAGAAGCAGTTCGCAAGTGCCGGTCGGCTGACTCCTGAAATTTTCGTTTTATCAGAACCGAAGTCTTCAACTAAAGCCAAGTACCCCATTGGGGAAACTTTTTCTTGCTCCTTACCGATGTCAGTAAAAGTTAATAATTGCATTACTTGTTGAAATCAAATACCTCATAAAGATTTTCATTCGTACTGTATTCCTTGCCTAGGCCCTGACCACGACGTACCTTGCTGTCAGTTTTGTGCTTTATTTAATCGGTGCACTATCCGTCGTCTGTATATTTTCGCTTCTAAATATTTCGGTTCTCGGTTTAATTATCCAGAAATGTCTGTTAGCCATCCGAATACCAGGATTCTGAAAAAAACACAAAGATAGACAGGCCACCGAGGTCCAAAACTGCCAATGACGCTTCTCCTAAGCCAGTCGCCAGTTCGCTGGTACTCCAGTGAGGTGCTTTCGCAGCCCCTGATACCTGCTACTTCTGATTCACAGGACTCTACTGAGACCCATTTGGAGTCTGGTATGCCGCGAGATGCTTCAACTATGGAACCCGCGGATGTCTCTACCTTGGATGGGTCCAGAGCCACTGTGCAGGCACCCGCTTCTGAGGGTGTTTTCAGCCCTACGGACTTGCATATTAAACTGACGCCTCCTTCTGTACTTAGGCCTAAATCTCGATCCATGCCTAAAAACCGACGCCCAGGCCACATGCTCAGGCCTCTGTGCCTAAAAGACAAATTATAAGAATGACTGAAGATCTAATAACTCAAATCAGGGGTAGCCAACCCCCCACCCCCTTTCTAAGAGGCCTAGGACTGAAGTTGATTATGAATCTTCTGATCAGGATTCTGTTTTTTCTGATTCTTCTGATGATCTGGATTTGCCCTTATCTACTTATGAAGTTTCTGATGCAGAGGACTCCATTCCCTCTGCTTCCCCTCCTGAGGATTTTTCTTTTGGGGAAACCTTATGTTTTCCAAAGGGAAAGCCAGGATTTTTCTGATTCAAAAAAGAGGCTTAGGGATTTCCTTCTCCTACCTCAGCATAGGCCTTTAGCTATTCCTCCTGTACTAGACATTGTTGATGCTTTTTCGGAATCTATATTAGCCCCTGATTCCCTGCCTCCTGCTCCCAGAAAACCTGACAGATACTACAGGGTCCCTGAGTCCCACAAGTTCCTTTTTAAAAATCCTATTGCAGATCCAGAGACTATTTCACAGGGGCCCAAGGGCATTAAGGCTTTTACTGCTAAAAATCTTACCCCTTCTGATAGAGACTGCAGGGCGCTGGATAGATGGGGGTAAGAAGATTTAAGGGCTTTAAACTGCCAGTTTCAGATGTTAAGTATCAGCAACATGTTATTGGACTGCTTAAACAGAAAATGATGTTGATTCCTGACTGAGTGGAAATAAAGAATTACAGGATTTAATGCATTCTGCTGAACAAGTTGGAAAATATACTTTGCAATGTGGTTTTGATTCATTAGAGGCCTCTGGCAGGGCTGCTGTTACTGGGTCTGTGCTCAGAAGGCATGCTTGGCTTAAGGAGCAATCTTTGCCTGATCATGTTAAAGCTAAATTGTTGGATGCTCCTTTAAATCAGGACCGCCTGTTTGGCAACAAGGCTGAGGAAGTTCTTAAAAAGATGGAAGATAAAGCTAAATCTATGCAAACTGTTAAAGATTTTTTACAAGTTCAGCCTCCTATATTTAGAAAGCACTGGCCCTCTAAGAATTGGTCCTTTCCAGCCCCTTCCAGGTCTTCTCAAGCCAAACCCAGACACAGCAAAAACCCCAGGTTTCAGTCCCAGGGGACACAGAACTAAGCAGTGGGGGCCTCCACTTCCAAATCTGGGAATAAGACCCCCCCCCTCCCCCGTGGTAAACTGTCTCAATGACTTCCTTTTAAAATTTCCAATCACTTATCAACTGACTGCCCCTTTGGGGGGAAAGATTGCTCTTCATGCAAAGAATTGGGAACTCATTACCCACGACAAATGGGTTTTAAATATAGTGTCCCAGGGATACAGATTTCACTTCCACACATTGCCAACACCAAGCGGGTGGCCGTACCCCCAAATCAGTGGACTAAGGCCCAAAAACAAGTACTTTCTCTCTTAAGCATGGGGGCTGTTCAACTGGAAACCACCAAACAAGTCCTCCTGCACGAAAGGCAATTGCACGGCTCCACAAAGTAAGGTACATCCAAAAAGGTAATGAGCCAGCAAACTGTGACCTGAAAAAAGTTTATTAGTTAAAGCAGCATACAAAACAAGTAACCAGACCGGTTTCGGCTGGTAAGAAACGCAGCCTTCATCAGTGTAAGCATAAAAAAATCAAATGCTACTGTTTTTATATACCTGCATCTTAAATGATGAATAATCAACACCTTCATTAGTTTATTTAAAATTGCTCATTAAGACCAGGTGGAAATAAGCCACCTAGCTTTACAATCCATTTTTTCTCTTTAGAGTCAAGAATGGAATGCCAACCTGTTTTGTTTAATTTATTTCCTTTACCACGTCAATAATCATAAATGTAAATTTAGCTGATTTGTGTATCATGCAATATTTATATAATGCATTTTTGGATTTTTTGTTCTTGATGTTAATTACATGCTCAGAGATTCTCATCCTGAGAGGATGAGATGTTTGGCCAGTATAGAAAGATCCACAAGTGCATGTGGCTAAATATATAAGCCAATCACTGCTGCAATTGGCAAAAAAATTTATGTCATACACCATGCCACAGTTTTTGCTCGTAAATTGTTTGGACTTCGATATTTTATCACAATGTATACAGTGGCCACATGGAAAACATCCAATCAAAGGTTCACCTATAATGGTAGTTTGTGTCACTTGAGACCATCTTTTGTCATGAGAATGTTTATAATGATTGAAACAGGATGCCAAATTTTTGCCTTTACGAAATGAAAGCCGACACCTATCTGGCAACATATTTGATAGATCCTGATCACACTGTAATATGTTCCAATGTTTGTATATGCTGTTAAGTACATCTGAATTCCTTGCATATGTGGTAACAAATCGAATGGGTTGTGGGTTACTTTCTTCCCATGATTTATAGGTCAACAGATCCTCCCTGTTCAGTGTATTTGCTGGCCCGCAGAACATGTCCCATATGATATCCCCTGGACTTGAATCTCCTAGTCAAATCCTGTCTGTGTTCTTGAAAAGTGGGTTCATGAGAAAAAAATATGCCTCAATCGTATGTATTGTGATTTGGGGATATTCCTTGCCATATGAGGAGGATGAAAGTTGGATGCATGGAGGACAGTGTTAAATTGAGGATACTTCCTAAAGACCTGCGTACTTAAAGTGTGATCAGGTAATCTATTGATCAAGGCATCAAGGAAAGTGATGGTATCTATATGATGGTTAACTGTAAAATGCAGGCTCTATTTGTTGTCATTCAAATAGGATATAAATTCCAACAAGTAGTCCACATCTGTCCTCCATACCATCCAGCAATCATCCAAATAACATCTCCAAATATCAATTTCATCCAGGAAAATATTGTGGCTACCATCATAAATGATTTGTTCCTCAATAAATGCCATGAATAGATCAGCATAAATGGGGCAAAAGATGCCCCCATAGCTGTACCCTTGGTTTGCCAATAGCAAGTGTCCTGGTAAAAAAAAACATTGTTGGTTAAAACATGTTCTGCAAGACCTACAAGAAAGTTGTTAAAATCAGGCTGATATAAACCAGCCACCTGCAACCAATAACCAATGGCTTCCAGACCAACTTGATGGAGGGATGTTCGTATATAAAGCACTAATATCAAGTGTGCACATAAGCCACCCTGGTTCCAACTGGGTTTCAGAAATAATTTTGAGGAATTCTGTGTTGTCTTGCAGACGAGAACGTACCCTAGGTAGCAAAGGCTTCAGATACTTAGTGAGAAAAATTGACAAAGGTTCCGTTATGTATCCTTTTCCTGAAACAATTGGTCTTCTGGGTGGATGAACAGGATCTTTGTGTATTTTAGGTAGAAAATAGATGTATTGATTGGCCGAATCATGAGTTGCTGCATCACCCTGTCAGTGATAATACCTTTGTCCCTAGCAGTTAACAAAAAGTCATCTATTTGCTTCTTGAATCTAAAGGTGGGGTTAATAGGCATTACTGAATAATGATGTCTATCTAGAAGCTGTCTTTTGGCCTCATTGTCATATTCAGACCAATTCAGTACTACTACTGCCCCACCCTTATCAGCAGATATGATGACAATATCCTTATTGTTCTGTAACTCCATAAGTGCATTCTTTTCAGCCAGAGACAAATTATTGGGTTTAAATGAAATGTCAGAGCTTTGATAGTGCAGATCTTTAAGAACACTGCTCTGAAAATGGTGCACTATGGGATGCATAGGGTGAAGATATCATGAATTGTGATATGTAAATGTATCATTATCAGTGTTACCATTCGTAGTATCCACTGGTACCAGAAGAGGAAAAGGGACACGGTTTCTACTCTAGACTTTTCCTGGTACCCAGAAAAGAATTCATGGCGTCCTATCCTGGACCTGTGTACTCTAAACACCTTTTTGGAGATTCCAAAATTCACCAATTACTTCCTGTGCTATGCAAAGATGCCTGGTTGGCAACACTAGATTTAAAAGAAGCATACCTGCACATCCCAATCAGGTAATCTTGCAGAAGATATCTACGCTTCAAAGCAGGCTACACGCACTATCAGTTCTCTGTACTGCCCTTTGGCTTATCTACTGCGCCCAGAGTATTCACAAAGTGCCTAGCTCCAGTTATTGCATATTGCAGGAAAGAAATATTCAAATATACCCATAACTGGGCAATTGTCTAATTCAGGCAGAAAGCCAGGACATACTTTTGAATCATCTGGCCTTTGTACTAAGGGTTCTAACTTGTCTGGGGTACACCATAAACAAAAAGAAGTCACACCTGGTACCCTGTCAACAAATTATATTCTTGGGAGCAAGCTTGAATACAACTTCCCAGATGGCTTACCTCACGCCAGAGAAACAAATTCATTTGACAACCTACTTCAAACAAGTGGCCACAAAACCCTACTATCTGCAAGACAAATACTGCAAGCCTTGGGGTTCATGGCCTCCTGCATGCTTTTAATTCCGTATGCAAGACTGCATATGAGGAAACTACAGTGGTATCTAAAAAGCCTATGGTGTCAGCATTCTCAAGACCTGGAAACAATGATTCCTATTATACCTTGCCTACGCCGAGAGTTCCTTTGGTGAGCAGAGGCCTGCCACCAAAACAAGGTACTGCCTTTCACACCACCCCCTGCCGCCCAAACTCTAACAACATACGCATCAGACTATGCATGGGGGGGGGCTCAACTGGTAGGGAAGTGCATTCAGGGCAAATGGAACCCAAGTCAAATGCACCTGCATATCAATCAAAAAGAAATGTTAGCTGTACAGAATGCTCTGACAGCCCTCAAGGACCACATTCTTCCAGGACAACTAATGGTAAAGACGGACAACACCACTGTTATGTAGTACATAAACAAGCAGGAGGATGCACATTCTTACCCCCTCGCAGACTAGCCATGGCATTGTGGAACACAGCCTTAAGCTACCAAGTGCACCTACAAGCTCAGTTCCTGCCAGGAAAATTTAAATACACTGGCAGACGGACTAAGCAAAAACCTCATGGACCCACACGAGTGGAAACTGGAACCAAGGATTTTTTGACAAGCAAATGGGGGGGCCCAGATATAGACCTGTTTGCCTCTCCCCAGAAATACCAATTGGACAAATTTTGCACAATGACTCCCCATAAACAAGCCTGGAAAGTGGATGCTCTGTCCTTCAGCTGGAAAAACCTATCAGTCTATGCCTCCCCCCCCCTCTGCTCTCCAGAGTACTACTAAAAATCAAACAGGACAAAACAAGGATGATTTTGCTTGCTCCAGACTGGCCGCGCCAACACTGGTACCCCCTCCTTTGCAGTGTGCCATGGTGATCTCCATGGCACCTGCCTCAGACTCCTTCCCTGCTGTCTCAGCAGGAGAACCAGATTCTGCACCCTCAGCTTTAAACACTGAACCTTGCAGCCTGACTAATTACTTAATCTCTCCCTTACCATCCCTCAGTAAACCTGTGATGGATGTCATTTTAGAGGCAAGGAGGCCTAGTACTAGAAAATCTTATGCTGAAAAATGGAAAAGATTCTGTGCCTGGAACCAATCTCAAGGGATGAGCACAGCAGAGCCCAATTTACCTCAGATTTTATAATACTTAACCGAGATGCTTCACAAGGGCCTGTCTTTTTCCTCCATTAAAATCCATGACTCAGCCATTTCAGCTCATTATAACAAAGAATCTCCCCTCTTCTCTCATCCACTGCTCAAGCAGTTCCTCAGAGGGGTCAAAAATTTGAGACCACCCAGGAGAGCTCCAACCCCAGCTTGGGACCTTAACTTTGTCTTGGAGAAACTCACTCTACCTCCTTTCGAGCCAGCTGCTACTGCAGACTTAAAATTTCTTTTTTGGAAAACCGCTTTCCTTTTAGCAATCACTTCAGCTAGAAGGGTATCTGAATTACAGGCCCTTATGGCAGTGGAGCCTTTCATCATCTTTCATGCGGACAGGGTGTCCCTCAGAACCAATCCATCCTTCATGCCCAAGGTGGTATCCAGTGTGGCTCCTAATCAGTCCATTCATTTGCCAACCTTTTTTCCCAATCCACAGAATAAAGGGGAACGGATACTGCATTCCTTAGATGTGCACAGACAACTTAGATCCTACTTGGACAGGACTAAATCTCAAAGGAAATCTGAACAACTGCTGGTGGCATTTGCTGCAGGGGCAGAGGGGAAGGCTATTTCAAAGCAAACCATTTCTAAGTGGATAAGCCATTGCATTAATTTCTGCTATAAGCACCATGGAAAACTACTCCCGCAGGGGATCAGACCTCACTCCACCAGGGCTGCATCTACCTCTACTGCCTTTCTCAGAGGCATCCCTACCAGGGACATCCTAGAAGCTGCTACCTAGAGTTCTGTACATAGTTTCACCAAGCATTATTATTTGCCAGTTTTCTCTAAATCAAGTGCTGGCTTTGCTACAGCAGTCTTGCAGGGCCCTTATAGCTGGCCCTAATGCTATCTAAATTCCTCCTCCGAACCATAGCTGCAACAGTGAAACATGAAGAACATAGTACAGTTGTATACACTTACCGTAAATGTAGATGTTCGAGTGTATTCATTGTTGCAGTCCTGGTTACCCTCCCTCCAGCCCCCTAACTTCTTTTAGCTATACCTCTACTTTCTTTTACTATGCTTAAAAGCCTTTTTGGTGTATTTGCTTTTTTTTAGTTGGAGGTATATCTTTGTGCTTTTATATCCAATTGCTTCCCATTAGGGGGGCACCTGACATCTGGGGCAAGAAAAACTGATGTAATGGCGTCGGCTGCATGTTTTATACCCCTGACGACCTGATGTCATGGAAGAAGGGACAGCAACCGACGCAGGACCCAAGACTTTGTTAATCAAGCCGACTGAGGGCTACCTACAAGCAGATAACCCCAAATGTAATGACTTCAACAGTGAATACACTCGAACATCTACATTTATGGTAAGTGTACACAACTGTAATTTTTTACATATTCCTCCCTAGCTGGAACACACTGGGTTATCTCTTGCTAGACACAGTGATGCCTTTTGGAACTGCGTATCACATCCCTTTGGAAACCCAAACCCTTGAGTTTCTTTCTTTCTCAAAAGACTTTGCGTTTGCTCAGGGTAGTTACGGGTTTTACAAGATTTAGTTAGAATTATTTTATCTGTACTTGTTTGGTACAGTTTAACTCTGACACACATTAACATGGAATGCGTATTTTCAGGAGTTACTGTTTTTTAATTTTGTAGATTTACCTTTTTTGTTCTGATTGAAAAAGGTATATTGCTTCAAACAGTGTAAGAATAAAGTACAGTGATCCAGTCAGCAGGGAAGAAACATGTAACGTCTGTTGAAAGTAATTTTTGTCACTAATTTAAACAGTGGGAAAAGATCAGTGTTGTGAAATATTGACTGTTTTCTTTTAAACCAAATGTAGTGTTTTTTTGTCAAAAGCACAGTACCGCCAGAAGTCTCCTGAACCAGAGGTGACAAAGAAATATATTGTGATGGTAGTGTGTGAAAGAGCTGATTCATTCGAAATCTCTTGACTCTGGTTCTTTGTCGATAGATGTGTACAAAAGCCTGTACAAGCAAGTGCTTTGAGCAGTGACTCATCTATAGGATCGTCTGTTACAGTTAACATGAAGTCAGCTGATTAAAACAAAAGTCAGCAGCACTAGGTGGCAATGAGTCGAGTTCTTTAGGTGAATTATATTATGCACTGGATTCCAGCTGAAACAGGTTTCCCCCTTTTAATCAGTACCTGCATTCTCCTTGCCAGAATGAGACATTTGTATTGTTTTGATAATTGGCAATTAACTGTTAATTCTACAGTTTCTTATAGAACCTTTATTAAAGTAAACACAGCCAGGTCCAAACTGCTTAAACACCCGCCTATCATGTAAGTGTCTTTTGTGTGTGTGTGTGTGTGTGTGTGTGTGTGTGTGTGTGTGTGTGTGTGTGTGTGTGTGTGTGTGTGTGTGTAGATATATAAATCCTGTATATAAATGTGTGTGTATTTTTTATATATATATATATATATATATATATATATATACACACACACACACACACACACACACGTGTGTGTGATACATAAAAAAAAAATATGCGTGTGTGTAAATGTATTATATGTAATCAGTCACAAACTCGACATACAGAATATCCGTGTGGACACATCAAAACGCAAAATATTGACACGTTTTCTGCATCCCCTGGGGATTACCCCAGAGCAGGCTTAAGCAACAGCAAGTGTGTTTGAAGGAAAGTCCCCCCCCCCCAAGCTAATTGTATGTATGACCTCAGAGGTGGCACACTCCCAAGGGAATGGGAATATTCCCATTCCTGTCAATTATGTATCTCTTGCACATGTCAACCATCTGTGTTGACCAAACAGATCAAGTTGGGATCACTCGATCCCCTGTAATTGAGGGTGGGCGCGTGTGTGTGTGTGCGTGCGGTATGAGTACCCTATCTGCTTATGTGTTTATTTACTGGTCTGTTCAGAGAAAACCCACAAAGGCATATTAAAAATGTGAGGTCTCCACTGATAATAACACAAGGTTAGACTTTAATCCAAAGCCCTAGAACTACAAGGTAGGAGCCTCGCATATCTAAGATTAAAATATTTTGTTTGTTACAGTCAGTTTGTACTACTTTATGGCATTGAATTATATTTGTTTGTTGCAAAGTAAATTACCAGACCTGTTTTTATACATTGCTTCTCTTGGAGTAATAAGTCATAGCTGTCCACTTTTTTCTTCCAGAAATGAGAGCAAGGCTAAATATACTTGTTAATGAAATATCCCAAGTTAACATTGTGTTTTACATATTGATAATACTGTCTTAGAAAGTAGGTGGAATTTTGGTTTGTAGATTATTGCAATGGGCAGTCTCCTCAGCTGAAATATTTAATAATGATGCATTCATTAATTAGCCATGTGCTGTCCCCAGAAATGCCTACAGTAAGGCATTTACACAGCCAGAAAGTCAGATAATCGTACAGCTGTGTATTAGCTTAGCTGGCCCAAATGAATTAAGCCATTTGGCAGCTGTGGCTATCCTGTTTAGTATGTAATGAAACTAGTTGTGTTGGGTATGGTTACTATTCAGCTGCTTGTTTTAGGTGGTGACACTGGTGTGCACACAACTGATATTCCTTTTTTGGTGGCCTTTCAGAAAATAGCATTCAGTGCAAAAATGATGCACTGTCGGAAAAAAAATTGTTGAATAGGTTACAAGAGTGGAGGTTAGGTTTCAGTTCCTGAAAAGTGTTCAGGCTGATTCTTGCACAGAAAGTATAATAGGGAACCCCACCCCAAGCTAATATTTAGTAGTCCGTATACATATTAAGTGTTGGACATGGAAAAAATCCCTGAAAAGTCATTACTTGCACTATTGTTAAAAGGACAGGCTTGGGGGTTGGGCATTCTCCCACCCCCGATGTAGTGTTTGTCAAGCAACACCTATGCCCGACTGTTGGAACAAGTCTTGCTGTCCGTCATAGAAGCCGCACTCAAAGCTGTGAAAACCTGGATACAGGAGACTCGACTTCAGTATCTAATTCACATACCATCCACTTACATACTGATAGGAACAGATGCATCGAATGTGCTGCATCTGATTAGCACTGGCAGTTTAAAGTAAAGTGCATATGTGCATGTAGTGGTGCAGTCCTTGGTGACGTGTGTGTGTGTGTGTGTGAGAGCTTCCTGTTTTTTTTTTTTTTTTTTGTCTGTTTGTTTATCCTCCAGATAAGTAATTTAACATACAAGAAGCTGTTTACGTTTTAATTTTTATGTAGTGTATGCTGAATAAACATTACCAGTGATGAGATGTGCAAATTTAGCAAAACTGTTATCACAAAAGCAAAGTCATAAAGAAAATGTGGGGGGGGTGTTCTTGAAGTAGTTGGCAATATGTGCAGTAATTCTAAAAACATGGAAGGAAAAAGGTAGATAAGGGCACTGTATAAACCAGTGAGCAACAGGAGGGGCATCTAGAAAGACAAAGACCAGAAAAGCAAAGTGGATGATAAGGCTAGTTAAAGGAGTACTGCACCCACAGACTCAAAAAAAAACATGTTTAAAACATCATGGCATGATGTTTCCTACACTTTAACAGCACTCTGGGATTATTTACAGGATTTTAAATATTTTTATATGTAATTCCAGACTCTGACCACCTGGAGGCTGGCATATTGACATGGTTTGGATACATCAGGTTGCCATCCAGTATCCCAGAAATCATTGTTTGGCTCAAAAATGTTACATCATGCAGGCCTCCGTTTGCCTAAAGTTCCTGTCATTTCATAGATGTTGCATGCACAAAGTACTGAGTAAAATAGAACAGTGTAAGTAACATTCCCTGCTGCTGAATGACTACTTAAAACAGAAACAGTGCAAATGCCACAGAACACACTCAAAGTGCTGTTTACTGCTGCCTGTTTTTCTAATTTAGTTTAAATGGCACTAATTTGTGAGACAATGAATTCCAGTCCATTTACTTCTCCCCTTCCCCATAACACTTAGCTTCCTAGCTGTCAAAAGTCCTGAGGGTAATTTGACCTGGTAATTCCATTGATTGGCAGATCTCAGCAGGGTGCTTGACTCATGTAATTTAATCTTTGCTCTAGCATTTCCTTTGATAGAGGGGACATTTTTTGGCCTTACTTGACTGCAATCACATCCAGTAAGGTCTTGCACCAAGCTAAAGAATAAAACATTTATACTATTAACCAGTTTAGATATTTATTAATTTAAGTGTTAAGGTATCACTTCATGCTTCCACCTTGTTAAAAATTGAGATTTACATGTGCAAAGTGTGTTGGTATGCAGTGTTTGCCTTCATACGTTTTTATTCCACTGGTTGGTTTGCAAAAAAAAAAAACTTTTGCAGTGTCCCTGGATTTGTCTTTGTACATACAAACCACATTGCTATATTTTCCCCCCTTCCTTTTTCTTGTGTCCAGAAGTCACAAATAACAAAGTAAATGTTTTGATTTTTTTTTAAATAAAGGACATCAAGGTTAACTTACCTTGAATCAGATAATGGATGCCACTACAAAGAATCACTATTTGTGCATGGACAAAATCCCTTACTAAATCTATTTGCCAGCCTCCAGTTCAGTTGGTGCTATGGCTTTAATATACTGGTGTGTTTGCTCATGCCTTCTAAATATCTCCACCATTACATATCACTTTTGCAGTGTAGTAACCACCCGACATGCCCATACACCTTTAGCCATGAATATGCAGCTACTCCTGTTCATGTGAGTATGTGAATTCATTTTCAGACTTATGGTGTGGAAGCTGCACTGAATAATTCTAGGTGCTTGTTCAGGTTTCACATGGTGCTTGCTTAGAGATACTCTCATGTTAAGCCACTATGAATATGCTGCACTGCCACCTATGATACCAGGGTAATGTTTTAATCTTTCTATTCCCGCACTGCACACTAGCAGTATCTGGTGCAAATACAACAGAAAAGTATGCAAGTGATACACCACCTAAGCATCATTTGCTGTGCAGAATGTACAAGTATGAATACCAAATGTCTGTGTTTCCAAACATCGGTGTTACTACACTACTACTGAATAAAATGAACAGCACTCAGGCTGGGGGAAGGACAAGGGAGCCATGACATCACAGAATGGGTGGGTCTTATTATTTTAGTTAGAATCAGATGACTGCTGTGGTGATGTCACGTTGGGGGAGGGAACTGATTAAAAAAAAAAAAAAAGTACCTGCACTGCCTGGCCTCGATGATGTCAGTAACTGGGCGACTCCAGCAAGCTTTATTCAAACGTGAGAGAATCATTTTGTAAGTGAAACCGTCACAGTATGAGAAGGTAGGCTTCCGTTACAGAAGTAAGGGGAATTATAAAAATTGTAAATGCTTTATTGTTGTTGCTTTACAGAGGACAATGTAAGTAGGGAGGAAAAGGGCCGTGAAATTGAGGAATACATTAGAGAAACCTGCTGTACTCTTTTAACACGATTGTAGAAATATGTTAATAGATGGAAGGAGGAGAAAAAAAGTGTGTGCATATAAACAATGTAGATGATGTTAGCCAGCAGTTATGAAACATAGTTTAGTTTGATTAGCAATGTCTTTCTGCTTCTCCTGTTAGGGTTCGCTACAGCAGATCACCTGTCTTAAGATTGATTGGCAGTGGAGTTTTTATTGTGTCGAGTTGCCAGACTGCCACCCAACCTTCACAGAAGGCGCACGCACACATACTGCGTGTCTTTGAAACTCACTCGACTGCAGGAAGGACATGCAGATTCCACATGGAAAGTGCTCCATCCGAAAATTGAACCAGACAAACCTGTTGCTGTGAGGTGACAACACTAACAGCTGCACCACCACAGCCAACAGTGTAGCTTACTTTAGTCTGATTATTTTTTCATTGTGGAATTTTATAACTGGGTGGGTGAGCTGGTCCAGAGACCCTTTTTAGTCATGACCCAGAAACAAAAAGTACACAGTATGAAGCATGCAGTGAACATTTAATACAAAAGTACAACATATAAAAGGAAGGTAACATGCTTTAAACTGCAGTGTCCCTTATGTTTGTTAAAGACACACACACAGGTTATTAGGAAACAGTTTTGTATAGATGTGTCGCCTGAGATTATAAATGCTGTAAATATATTTCAGTATACACATAATAATCATTTAATTATAACATGTTGGATACAGTAGGTAAATGTGATGATAGTCGTGGCTTAACTAGTATCACAGTAACGCTTGCAGGTGACTTCTTAGAAAAGGAAGTCTTTTTAAGTGATTTTTTTTTTCAATGCACCACATGTTTTGTTAGTTTTAACTGCAGTAATAAAACAGGAAATTCATCATATTCAACCATTAGAAAAGCCTGTAATAAGGTAGCTGATCAAGCCCTTTATAGGGGTGGGCTGATCTGAACAAACTCCAGAGCATCTGGGGGAGGTCTGCTGTCCATCTTCTAGTTTTTTTTTTTTTTATGACCTACACACATTCCCTGTCCCCCTCCCCTGTACTCAATGGCACCCATCTGAGGAAGTTCCTCAAAGGAAACATCTTCGTACACCCTCCACCCTATTTTGTTAGTTACTTGGTCTGTAGTCGGGGCTTTATCCCTCTATACCACTGCAGGGACCGCTTTACTGTAGAACTCTTTCATGTTAGTATCCCTTACTAGAAATTTTGTCAGATCATTGGAGGGACAGAAAGGTTCCTGAAGACTGGATGGTGCAGATATCATTTCTTCTCAACTTCACTGGGGACAAGAGACTAGAAACTTGTGATTCAGTCAGCGGTCCTCTACTTAGCTGACCCGAGGTACATCACAGCACTAATTATAGCAGGAAGGGCATATCGGACAAATTCTGGCAATATGACTGTGTAGCCCTTCTGTGGCTCTAAGTGTTGGTATTTTATCTTGCCTTGCATATCTCACAACATGCCTCTCAGCTGTGCAGATTTTCACAGAATGTCCAGATTTTTGTCTCCTATCTTTGCCCAGTTCTCATAATGATTTGCCAGATACCACAATTTTTTTAAGGATTGAAGTCACTAAAGACCTTTTGAGTTTCAGACTCCATATCCTCCAGAAAGTCCATGCTAATGCAAAACCTGTTATTGTAGCAACTTACTTTATTTATAGTTTTAAGTTTATAAGTGCAATTTTTAAAACCAGACCTTATTGTGGGTCCTTTGTCACCCCCCCCAATTATTTTTTGCTTTATCTAAATTTCTTTCTCTAAGATGTTTAGTATGAATTACGAGAGTACATTGAGTCACTGCACTACAGACTTCATTTCTTACGCTTGACTTATTTCAGGCATTTATCGTTTGTGTGTGTGTGTATTTATATATACATATATATTTTATATACATATATATATATATATATATATATATATATATATATATATATATATATATATATATGTGTGTGTGTATATGTATATATGGTTTACCATCAAAATTTCGAACCGTACTCCGTCGACTGTACTATCGTCGAACATGGAAGTTCGAAAACGGTAATATCGATGTCAAAAAAACAAATTGGGAACCGGTTTTAACATGGGTTGAGGTAGGTATTCAGTATTATTCCGAACTACAAACATTTCCCCTACATTTCCCCTACCTCGACCAATGTTAAAACCCATTCCTAGATTGTTTTTTTGACATAGATATTACTCTTTTCGAACTTCCGTGTTAGATAGTACAGTCGACGGAGTACGGTTCGAAATTTTGATAGTAAACCGTATATATAAATATATGTGTATGTGTGTGTGTGTGTGTGTGTGTGTGTGTGTGTGTGTGTATATGTATATATATATATATATATATATATATATATATATATATATATATATATATATATATATATATTTAAATCTGTGCGTGCGTGTGTGTGTATGTATGTATGTATATTTTCTATTTCAAACTTTTGCTGCTAACCAGGTAAGCTTGTGGACACAAATGCCCCTTTCAGGGAGAACCCTGGAGCACTGTATGGTTTAAGTAATTTGCAGAGTCTTGCACATGGAGGTAGAAAGAATCGAGCTCTGTGCTTTGACTACAGGAAGCAGCTAGTTAACAGCTCTGAGTCTTAATCCTGTGTTCTAACTGCCAGTCAGCCATAATGTTCAGTGTAGGGAAAGTTCCATATTTAGTGTCTAAATATAGGACACCGGTCTGTCACATGACATGTATGTTTGCAGGCAGTTTGGATGATTGCCAGTTCATTATGGCATGTTTTGGGGGATGTGAAGAAACTACATCACCCAGCAAAACCGTGGTTTGACTTCAGGAGGACACTTGGACAACCACACAGGAGGTACCCACCCAAAGACGTGTGCTACAGAACTAGATTCTGTAATGTAACAACTCTAATTACTGCACCAACACAACTCGCTTTTAAATTGCCCCTGTTGGAATTGTATGTTTTTTGGATGTGGCTTACCCACAGTAATTATAAAAGTGAAGAGATGGGTAGTCTAGAAGCATCCTGTTCTGGGATATATAGCTGCAGAGAGGACAGTGCGATGTGGGATGATCATCATAATTTCGGCACAGTTCAGTTGTTTGACTTTGAATATGAAATGCTAAGTATTTTTGTTCATGGTGGTTCATGTTTATTTCCTCAGAGTTTGCACTCATTCTTTTTTCTTTTAGTAGCAGAATTATGTTTTTTATTATTATTATTTTTCAGTCTGACGTTAATACTTGTTGGATTATTCTTTCGTTTTACTACATGTACTTTGGTACTAGTTTTATCATTTAAGGATGTGTGATGTTAAGGCACTTAAATAATTGTTCTGGTAGTGGATGCATCTCAACTGTGCAAATTTTTGCAGAATGTCCAGATTTTTGCCTCATATTTTTGGTGTGTTCCTCCTAAAATCTGTACCTTTCTGGCAAATAGCTGATGATTGAAGTCATTAAATAATGATAAATATTTGAGTTTAAGACTCCACATCCTTCAGAAAATTCATGATAATGCAAAACCTAGTATTCTATCAACTTTCTAAGTTTGTAAGAGCAATATTTAAAATCTTTCCCTGTTTGTCCCCCCCATCATTTTAGGCTTTGTCCACATTTTTTGCTGTAAGAGGTTGAGAGGTATGATTATTGTTGAAAGCTGTCTATGTACTTCCTACAGTCCAAGGTTTGATTCCCTCAGCCTCAGTTTCCTGTTCCTGTGACTCATTAATTCACTTGACAAGGCAGTTCTCCAGGTCAGTGTGAAAGCTGTCTATGTACTTCCTACAGTCTAAGGTTTGATTCCCTCAGCCTCAGTTTCCTGTTACTGTGACTCATGAATTCACTTGACAAGGCAGTTCTCCAAGTCACCCCAGAATCCATCCAGTAAGCTTAACTGGTTAACAAAACAATAAAATAAGAAAATTAAATTTCAAATTCTTGATCATGCTGCAGTCTCCAGTAACCATGAAAGACAGTTTAGTTTTAATTATTTGTTTAATTTACTTTATTTCACCAAAGTAGAGGCACTTTTGAGAGACTGAGACGAGAGAGAGAAAAGCAGAGGTGAAGGGTAATGAAGAGTCTAGAGGTGACAGTTTTCCAGAAGAGCTGTGAATACCTGGTTCGTCGCACCACCAAAGGTAATGGGGCTTAAAGAAAACAAGATGGTGATTAAAATGCTTATGATGGGAGCAAAGCAACATCCCCACACGCCATTGGTTCTGTAGAAACATGGTCCTTAAGAAGGTCATACAGTTGCAAGAGTGTATAGTTATGTACAGCATAAATAGCAGAAACATGTACACCTGGTTGTAGTTTAATATCCATTTTGTGCCTTGATAAAACCACTATCTTATTTTCAGTTGTTTTAAATGCAATGCTTATTAAGTTTAAAGACTAATTTTAATATTTTCCGTCTCTAGTTGGTAAGTCACAGTGGAAAGAAGATTCTGCACTTGAGAACTGAATCTGTTTGGCACTGTAAAAGAACATGGAAACTTGGAAAAGTTTGAGTTCTTTTAGTAGCGTTCTGCAAGCAATAATGCCTGACAGGGTGTGTGTTAATGTGTAATTAACACCCACCCAGGGGTGTTATGAGGTTTGGTGCTGCAGGCGGAGGGCCTCCACATCCCTGGAAGGGCGTTAATTACACATTAACACATACCCTGGAGGGCATTATTCCGTTTAGGCAATAGGCTCGCTGTAAAATTGTTTTTACTTGCTTATTTATTTTTTTAGCACTATTTGTATGTATATATATATATATATATATATATATATATATATATATATATATATATATATTAGGTGTGTGTGTGTGTGTATATATATCTATATATATATATATATATATATATATATATATAGGTTCATAGGTTGATACTAGGCTATCAGCCCTAGGGCCTATACAAGCCTAGCCATAACAATTCCCTGGCTATTTCTTCCCACATTATTTACTTTCCTGGACCCCTGTCTAGCAGGGCGACTGACGTGATCCCTGGGGTGAATTTCCTTTCTCCTATCCAATCGTCAAAGTTCCTCTTGAAGAGGTCCAAAGAGGCACTCTGCTTGACATGTATGGGCAATCTATTCCAGAGTCTGGGGAGTCTCTGGGTCAGGAACCTATCCCTCCAGCATGTTTTGTTTATTGTGATGACAAGGTTTAGATCCTGGGCGTGTAGCTCTGAGGGATTGGGATTTCTTATGTAGCATGTCCAACAGCTCCGGTTTTGACATGGCCTTGTATGTTAAGCAGAGATCGCCTCTGAGTAGACGATATACAGAGAGTATAGCTGGAGTTTTTAAGGCGGTCAGTGTAGGGCATCTGCTTTAGGCCTGTGATTCTTTTAGTGAGGTATTTCTGAGGCCTTTCCAGTTGTTGCAGATGTCTCGAGAGGTACATACCAAATGGGGCGTTGTATTCTATAATGGGTCTAATGTGGGATGAGTACAGTGGGACAATGACCTCCTTTTTTCTGGATGAAAAGCCCTTCGTGAGGTGTGCCACATAGAAGGATTTCCTGACTGTTGTGGCGATGTGGTTATCGAAGGTGAGACCACTGTCCACCTGTGTCCCTAAGTCTCTTATCACACTTTCTGTGTTTAGTGTACTGCCACCTATATGGTAATTCATGGATACATGTTTTTCCCAAAGGGGATAACCATACATTTCTTGGCATTGAGCTTGAGCCCATGGCTCTGGCACCAAGCATCTGTTTCTGTAAGGCCCTTTTGTAGAGTATCCACATCATTTGGGGATTCAATAATGGCTCCCAGTTTGCAGTCATCTGCAAACTTTGTTAGCCAGAGTCCCTTACTGTTGACCTGTACTTCAGAGAAGTAGATGCCAAACAAGAGCGGCCCCAGGACTGAACCCTGAGGTCCTCCACTTGTCTGGAGCTGGATTTGGAGTCGGCTACTTTTACAGTGTGGGTTCTATCAGTAAGCCATTTAGCAACCCATTGGGTGACATAGGGATTAATGCCCAACTTAGTAAGTTTATCTATGATTCCAGAGTGGGGGATGGTGTCAAAGGCCTTGGCAAGGTCTAGATAGGCTGTGTGGACCACCTTACCCTTGTCCATGGCTCTGGAGACTGATTCAAAGAAGTCAATCAGGTTCAGGAGACAAGATCGGCCCTTCACAAACCCAAACTGGGTGGGGTCCAGTGTTTGAAGGTTGCCAATGTCTTTGTTTATAGGTTCCATGATAATACGCTCCATGGCCTTGCAGATAAGGCTTGTCAGACTGATGAGACGGTAGATGTTCTTCATCTCACATTGCTGCAGTCCTGACACTTGGGGTAGTCCGCTGTCCCAGTCGGCCCGAATACCAAAGTATTAGGCTGACGTCGGTCAAGGCGCATTAGTCTGACGCCAGGACGCCAGGGTACAATGCGCATGACCGACGCCATTTCCTCAGTCTTTTGCCGCATGGTCCGATGCAGAAGCAGTTTTGAAGTGCAGGTTGGCGTTCTGAGATTTTCAAGTCGGAGTTTCAGACCGAATCAAGTTGGCTAAGTACCCGCTGGGGAATATTTTGTTTTTTCTTGCCTCAGTATTTACCGGATGTCAGAAAAAGTGAATAACTGTATTTCTTGTGGGAAACAGATACCTCATAGGGATTACCATACCTTGTGTATACCTTGCTTAGGGCCTGAGCACGACGTGGTTTGTCGCTCTTGTGCTAGATTTAACAAACGCACTATAAAGAGAAGATTAGATTGTGCCAGTTAGTTTTTGGGAAGCGGTGTAATTATAAAATGCCGGCGGATGCTCCGACGCCCGCTTCATCAAAAAAGCGCAAGGACAAAACAGCAAAGCCTAGGCTGGAAGAACAGTCTGTACCGGACGCCGGTTCTTTAGAGGGCTCGGTGGAGCCAGAGGTTCAGCCAGAAATTTCTTTGGAATCCCAGGGAGAGACTTTTATTACTGCAAGATGTGACCTCTCTGGAGGTAGGCCAGGCGGAAGGGGCTTCTCAGGTAGCTGTTCTTCCTCCCTTCCTAAGGTGGTTAGGCCCTCCCTGCTGTTTCCAAGGCTTCTCCCAGGGGCAGGCCAGGTTTTGTTTCAGGTGTTACCCCTAGTTCTTCAGGGTCTGTACCTAAGAAGCATATGCTTAAGATGGCAGAAGATTTGATTACAATGATTAGAGGTTCTATGCCCTCCTGATAAGAGGCCTAGGGTGGAACCTGAGCTTGGGAGTTTTGAGCAGTGTTCGGATGCTTCTGAGTCTTCGGCTGAAGACTTGCAGGAGTATTCCCCTTACTCTGATTCTGATGTAGATGATTCTACTCCTTCTGCTTCTCCCCCTGAGGATTTTTCATTTTCAGAGACTCTTCATTCCATGAGGGAGCATTTTAAATGGGAAGGTCAGGATTTCTCTGATTCCAGGAAAAGGCTGAGGGAATTTTTGTTTCTACCCCAGCATAGGCCTTTAGCTATACCTCCTGTTCTAGATGTGGTGGAGGATGTTTTGCAGAGGCTTCTGAACCCTGATTCTTTGCCTCCTGCTCCAGTTAAACCGGATAGATATTATAGGGTGCCTGAAGCTCATAAGTATCTTTAAGAGTCCTAGGGCAGACCCAGAAACTGTTTCACAGGGGCCTAAAGGTGTTAAGGCTTCTGTTATTAAAATCCTGTTCCTCCAGATAAAGAGGCAAGGGCTTTGGATAGATGGGGAAAGAAAGTGTATACTTCTTCCACTTTGGCCATGAGAGCTTTGAATTGCCAGTTTCATATGTTGAAATACCAAAATTATCTCCTTTCACAATTAAAGTCTAGGTAGATGCTTTGGCGGAAGGTATTGAGTGTAAAGAGTTGCAGGATTTAGTTCATGTTTCTGAACAGGTGGGTAAGCATTCTTTGCAATGTGGTTTTGATGCTGTGCAGGCCTCTCGAGGGTGGCTGCCACTGGTTCGGTTCTTCGCAGGCACGCCTGGCTGAGGGATCAAAATTTAGCTGAGCATGTGAAGACAAGGATTTTAGATGCTCCTTTACAATCTGATGTGTTGTTTGGTTCGCCTGTGGAAGCAGTTCTAAAGAAAATGGAAGACAAGGCTAAGTCTATGCAGACTGTTAAAGATTTTTGCAGGTTCAGCCTCCAAGTTTAGTAGAAATTGGCCTACCAAGGGTGGACATCCTGCTTATGATTCCCAGTCTAGGGGTAGGTCTAGACGTGGTAGGGCAGAGCTCAAGGTTCTTTTAGGCCTAGAACAGGAGTTCACCTACTCAGTCTTCTGGTGAGGCAGGGTCAGTCCTTCGTAAACAGACCCAATGACCTGCCTTTCAGCTGCCAGAATCTTCTCGTCTGGCAGCACCTTTGGGAGGAAGGTTAGCACTTTTCAAAGAAAACTGGAGTTTAATTACCCAAGACAGATGGGTATTGATATCATTCACCACGGTTACAGGTTTTATTTCCATACCTTGCCTCCTTTCAAAGGCATGCCAGACATTCCTCCTCAACAAAGGAAAGAGGCTCACAAGCAAATTTCTCTGTTACTCCAAATAGGGGCCATTCAGCGGTTCCTGTGCCAGAAAGGGGCCTAGGATTTTATTCTCGCCTGTTCCTAGTACCAAAAAGGGGAACACGTGGAGACCAATTTTGGATCTATCTATCCTCAACACTTATCTGGACATTCCCAAGTTCAAAATGTTGACGTTACAACAGCTTTTACCTCTGCTGGGCAAAGATCACTGGATGGTAACTTTGGATCTCAAGGAAGCTTACCTTCATGTTCCTATCAGACTAATTTGCAGAAAGTAGCTGTTTTCGAGCTGGGAATTCTCATTATCAGTTCTCTGCATTGCCCTTTGGCTTATCTACTGCCCAGAGTATTCACTAAGGTTCTGGCTCCAGTGATAGCTTTCTTCAGGCTAAAAGAATACAAATCTATCCTTATTTGGACGATTGCCTGATTCTGGCTCAAGGAAGGACGTTCTTCTTCAGCATTTGGAATATGTGATAGCAGTGCTAAGATGCCTAGGGTATTCTGTGAACGAAATAAAGTCCAGTCTAGTACCCTCTCAAGACATGTGCTTTCTGGGTGTGAGACTGAATACAGCAGCCCAGATGGCCTTTTTAACCCCGGACAAACAAAAGAGTCTTTCTTTACTTCCATCAACTATCTCATCAGTCCGGGCTGACTGCAAGGACAGTCCTTCAAGCCTTAGGGTTCATGGCATCTTGTATTCTGGTGCTTCCCAATGCCAAACTGCATATGAGGAAGCTGCAATGGTATCTCAAAATGTATGGACACAGCACTGCCAGGATTTGGACACTGTCATTCAAATAATTCCTTGCATTCAGAAGGAATTTTTGTGGTGGGTCAGGAATGTCACCTAAACAAGGGACTCTCTGTGACCCGGCCAGAGGCAGTCAGATTCTAACGACAGATGCCTCAGACACAGCTTGGCGAGCTCATCTGAATGGAAAGTGGATACAAGACAAGTGGCCTGCCAGACTGCAGCATCTACATATCAACATGAAGGAGATGTTAGCAGTCCAGTTTGCATTACTGGCTTTCAAGGATTTACTTCTTCCAGGGCAGGTGTTGATTCTAACAGACAACACAACTGTCATGTGGTACATCAACAAACAAGGGGAACACATTCTTATCCTCTATGCAGGCAAGCAATGATTTTGTGGGAGACTGCGTTCAGCTTGCAACTGAATCTTCAAGCAAGGTTTCTGCCAGGAGCACAGAACCCTTAGCAGATGTGTTAAGCAGGCAAATCATGGATCCCACGAGTGGAAACTGGATCTTCATGTATTTCAGACATTGACAGTGTCATGGGAACTCAGACATAGATCTGTTCGCTTCTCCACTAAACCACCAGCTGCCAAAGTTTTGCAAAAGGTTTCATCCCACATCCTGGAAAGTGGATGCTCTTTCTTTCAGTTGGAAAAATCTTCATGTGTATGCCTTTCCACCTCTGCCTCTCCTCCCAAAGGTACTTCTAAAGGTCAGACAAGACAAGCCAAGGATGATTTTAATAGCTCCAGATTGGCCTCGGCAGCACTGGTACCCGTTGCTGAGGAGTCTGGTAAGGAAGCCTCCATGGCCCTTACCTTTGATTCCACACCTATTGTCTCAGAAGGACGGGCATCTACTCAATGTCAAGCTTCACTCTCTTCATCTAACAGCCTGGCATATTCTGTTTTGAACCATAGCAGGTCTCAGCTTCCTCAACAAGTTTTGAATGTGATTATGGAAGCCAGAAGACCTAGTACAAGGAAAGTGCATGAGGAAAATGGAAGAGATTTTCATTTTGGAGTGCAGCAAAGGATTTGGATGTTTCTGAGCCAAATTTGAGTGTGGCTCTTCAATATCTTACTGAGTTATTGGACAAAGGTTTGTCTTTCTCTTCCATTAAGATTCATGCTGCAGCAATTTCAGCTCACTATGATTGTGACCCACCATTGTTTTCTCATCCTTTGTTCAAGCAATTTCTTAGAGGGGCAAAGAATATAAGACCCCACGTAGAGCTCCTACTCCTGCTTGGGACCTCAATTTTGTGTTGGAGAAACTCACTCTACAACCTTTTGAGCCTGCAGCTACTGCTGAATTGAAATATTTGTCATGGAAGACTGCTTTTTGTTAGCCATTACCTCTGCAAGAAGGGTGTCTGAATTGCAGGCCCTTATGGCGTTGAGCCTTTCCTGATTTTTCATAAGGATAGGGTATCTTACGCACTAATCCTTCCTTTATGCCTAAAGTGGTTTCTAGTGTGGCTTTAAACCAAACTATTAATTTGCCTACCTTTTATGCAAATCCCAAAAATAAGGGGAAAAGATTTTGCACACTTTAGATGTACACAGGCAATTACGTTATTATTTAAGCAGGACCAAGGATTTTAGGCAGTCTCAGCAGAAGTTGTTTGTTTCATTTGCTTTGAGTTCTCAGGGTAAGCCTGTGTCAAAACAAACTATTTCTAAGTGGATTGGGTTTTGCATTTCTGTTACTCCCATCATGGCAAGGAGATTCCAGCTGGGATTAGGCCTCATTCCACTAGGGCTACTGCCACTTCAACAGCATTTCTAAGGGGGGTGGCAACTAAGGATATTTTGGAGGCTGCTACTTGGAGTTCAGTGCATGCTTTCTCTAAGCATTACCACCTTCCTCTCTACTCTAAATCTAGGGCTGGTTTTGCCACTGCTATTTTACAGGGCATGTTGTCAGCTCCTGCTTCTTTGTGATTTGCCATCCTCCCTCACCTCTGCTTTGGGATTCTACCCAAGTGTCAGGACTGCAGCAATGTGAGATGAAGAACATAGTACAGTTTTGTACCTACCATAAATGTAGATGTTCAAGATCCACATTGCTGCAGTCCAATTTACCTCCCTCCTTCCCTCTGTGTTTAGGGGTGGTTGTGTGGGTGGGATTGTACCTTTCTGACTTTGTATATATTGTACATATATTTGGTACAGGGGTGTTTGGTGTGTTATTGTTTTTTGGTTTGGCCTTATCTTTTTAGGGTCTTCTGACATCTGGGGCAAGAAAAGACTGAGGAAATGACGTCGGTCATGCGCATTTGTACCCTGACGTCCTGATCGCCAGACTAATGCGCCTTGACCGACGCCAGCCTAATACTTTGGTATTCGGGCCGACTGGGACAGCGGACTACCCCAAGTGTCAGGACTGCAGCAATGTGGATCTTCGAACATCTACATTTATGGTAGGTACAAAACTGTACTTTTCCGGGATCCAAGGTGGATCCCCCCTTGTGGATTGGGATAACTGTAGCTCTGCGCCACTCAGTGGGCACGAAACCTGAGGTGAGGCTATGATTAAACATGACACTTAGGTGAGGTGCCAGTTCATATTGTAGTTCATGTAGTACACAGCCCGGGATGTCATCTGGTCCCATGGATGCTGTATTCTTGGCTTTAGAGAGTGCGTTTTGTACCTGTGTGGCCGTTATTACTGGAATTTGGCAATCTTCTGGTATTGAGATGGGCCATTGAGGGGGTGAGAGGGGGGTGAAGTTGGCACTGAATCGATCTGCCAGGATATTGGCAATATCCTTCAGATCAGTATATTTAATGCCATTCTGTTTTAGCTCAGAGCAGATCTGAGCACTGCCATTTAGATTCTTGACATAGTTATAGAATGCTTTGTGGTTGTCTTTGGAATCTTTGGCAATTTTATTTTCGTAACTAGCTTTGGAGGATTTTATGAGGCATCTCAGTTTCTTACTGAGGCTAGTAAGGAGTTTTTGCATCCTGGGATTTTCCTCTTCTGCAAAAGTTTCTTCCTTTTGTTGTAAAGTTTGTTTATGGCAGGGGACCACCAGATTGGCTTCCTTTTTTGGATGAGAGCATCTTGGTTCTATTTGGGATCGCACGATTCATGCATGAGTGGATGTGCTCAGACAGTGTCTTAGTGTAGGATTCAGCAGTTGAACATTCAGTTCCAGTCTGTATGGGTGTCATGAAGTTTGTCACTTCTGACTTGAGTAGCATGAAGTTGGCTTTGGAGAAGTTTTTATAGTGGTTTCTTTACTGGGGGTGGGGTGGGATGTGGATGTTAAGGGTGATTAGCTTATGGTCAGACCTGACTAACGGGGGTGACCATAGGTATGGAGCATTGATTTCCCATGTTGGTAATGACCAGGTCTAGGATATTGGAGCCCTGGTGGGACTATGGATTAGTTGATCCAGGGCGTTGGAATTTATGAATTCCAAGAACCATTGCAAAGGTGTTGGGACATGAGTAGTTTTCCAGTTAATGGCAGGGTAGTTAAAATCACCCAGTATTAGGGTGTTTAGTTCATCTTAATATTTTCCTGTATGTTTAGAAAGGTGTAGTGAGAATCTTGGGGTATGGTGGGGGATCTGTAGCAAGCTACAATTTGGATTACAGTCTTACCTAGTGTTAGTTGAACTTGGAGAATTTCAGACACATTGTGTTGGCTAACTAGCCTGGTGGTGTGAATATCCTTGGTGAATATTGACACTCCTCCACCTTTAGTGTTTCCGGGTCCTGGTTTGGTGGCGAAAAGTGTGGTAAGAGTTGTAGCCTGGTATTGCAGGGTGCTCTCTGGAGCCTTGAACCAGGTCTCAGTTACTGCACAGATATCGATGTTCTCCATTTTTAGGAGTGCCTCGAGAGTGCATTTGAGGTTTAGACTTCTAGCATTGAGTAGCATTACCTTCCAGATTTTGCATGCTTGTACCTGTGCGGTGGTGGTTTTGTCCTTTGAAGTTTGCCTAAAAAGGCATTATAGGGGTGGCAAGAGCCTTAGCCAGTAACCTGAATCCCAGGCGACACAGGTGCAGACCATCTCTGGCAAAGCATCGTGGTCTCTCAATCATGTCATCCCAG
>NC_056736.1:727100368-727195368 GCF_019279795.1 Protopterus annectens | reverse complement strand
TTGTGTTCAGCTTGATTTGTTTTTAAGGGAATATGACATCTTAGACCCATATTAGTGTGGATCTCACTGTAGATAATTTATATGCAACTGTAAATAATTTTTGTATTTAACTGTAAACACTATTGCAACTGTAAGCTTGTTTTGTATCAAATTGTAAACAATGTATCTGGAGCTTTTCTCCTCTGGTCTGTGCTGAAAAAGGGCACCTGCCCAGCCAGGCTAACCGGTTAACAAATGGCAAATAAATAAATAAATCTCAAATGTGATATAGTCCTGAGACTGCTTTCATATATTATTACTAGGAATGAGGTCCAGAAGAACATTAATAAATTGGGCAAGACTCCTCAGTTTTCCCAGAGTATTGTCTGGTTAAGTGACATGCTCAGACTATTGGGGAAAAAGGAGGCTGAGGGAATCAAACCCAGGGTTACACAAAGCCTTAATCCTTTGCACTAACAGGGTAGCCTCATAATGGCCAGAGGTCAGTGGTGCTGTTTTCTTTTGGCTGGCCTTGATCATCATTTCTCAAGAGATCCTTCAAGAGCATCTTATTGTGGGCTTGGTAGTTAGTGTGATCACTTTGCTTCCTACCAATATACTTGCTCACAAGGGTTTTACCTCAGTTTTTAACCCCCCTTTGGGAGGGGTAAGCCCACTGGATTCAAATATCCCTGGTGACCCAAGGTTCATAGATGTTCTTCGTGTTTCACTGTTGCAGTCATTACATTTGGGTTATCTGCTTGCAGTAGCCCCCAGTCGGCCTTATTAACAAAGTCTTTGGTCTTGTGTCGGTTGCTGTCCCTTCTTTCACAGGGGTATAAAACATGCAGCCGGCGCCATTACATCAGTCTTTCTTGCCATGCGGTGCCCGATGCAGAAGCAGTTCGTAAGTGCCGGTCGGCCGACTCCTGAAATTTTCGTTTTCAAGTTTCAGAACCGAAGTCTTCAACTAAAGAGAAGAACCCTGTTGGGGAAACTTTTTTTCTTGCTCCTTACCGATGTCAGTAAAGGTTAATAATTGCATTACTTGCGGAAAGCAAGTATGTCATAACGATTTTCATTCGTACTGTATTCCTTGCCTAGGCCCTGACCACGACGTATCTTATAGACAACTTAGATTCTACTTGGACAGGACTAAACCTCAAAGGAAGTCTGAACAACTGCTGGTGGCATTTGCTGCAGGGACAGAGGGGAAAGCTATTTCAAAGCAAACCATTTCAAAATGGATAGGCCTCTGCATTCATTTCTGCTATAAGCACCCTGGAAAACCTATCCCACAGGGCATCAGTCCCCATTCAACCAGGGTTGCATCTACTTCTAAAGCCTTTCTCAGGGTTGTCCCTACAAGGGACATCCTAGAAGCTGCTACCTGGAGTTCTGTACATACTTTCACCAAGCATTATCATTTTCCAATTTTCTCTAAATCCAGAGCTGGTTTTGCCTCTGCAGTCTTGCAAGGCCTTATAGCTGGCTGTAATGCTATCTAAATTACTCCTCCCAACCATAGCTTTGAGAATCTACCCAAATGTAATGACCGCAGTAGTGAAACACGGACATATTACAGTTGTGTACACTTACCATAAATGTAGATGTTCAAGTGTATTCACAGTTGCAGTCCTGGTTACCCTCCCTCCAGCCCCCTTTCTTCTTTTGGCTATACCTCTACTCTCACTTACTATGCTCAAAAAGCTTTTTGGTGTATTTGCTTTTTTGTTGGAGGTATATCCTTGTATTATAGATCTAATTTCTTCCAATTAGGGGGGCACTTGACATTTGGGGCAAGAAAAACTGATGTAATGGCGTCTGCTGCATGTTTTATTCCCCTGACGACCTGACTTCATGGAAGAAGGGACAGCAACCAATGCAGGACCCAAGACTTTGTTAATCAGGCCGACTGAGAGCTACTGCAAGCAGATAACCCAAATGTAATAACTGCAACAGTGAATACACTCTAACATCTACATTTATGGTAAGTGTACACAACTGTACTTTTTTTATTCATAGGAGGATTCATAGGAATTTCAGAGCAATTTGGTGTCATGACAGTCATCACCTTGCTAATACGCCACCCCCAGCTGCTCTCCCTTTCTCAAAGAGGTCTAGGCCAGTTAGTCCTGGGGTAAATTTGAGGGTATCCAGGTTCTGTTTGAAGGATGATAATGCATTGCATGTCTTAACCCGCCAGGTAAGCTTATTCTCGAAAGTAATGGGGGAGGTGCTGCATGATGAAAATTTCTCCATCACATTCTATTTATATGTTCATAGGAGGTTACTAAGCTAGCCACCCTAGATCCCTTACAAGCTTAGCCATGTTAATCTTGAGTTGCCCCAATTGTCCTTGGTTTGATGAGCTTAGTTCACATAGCAGGTCTAGGATAAACACAGACTACCCCTCTCCATGATGGACAATGGGTACCAACCCTGGAGTGAATTTGCTGTCTCCCATCCATTTGCTTGAATAGGGCAGTGAAGAGGCCTGCTTCATATGAATTGGAAGTTTATTCTAGAGTAGCAGCAGTCTCTGGGAGATCTATCTGTCTGTCCATGTTCTATTAATGTCACAGGCTAGGTTATCTGCTTGTGGATGTCCTTGGTTCTGGTGTTTGCAAATTTTAGGCTTGTGGAAATGTGGACAAAAAAGGGGAATGGGATCTCTAATAGAGCAGTAGGTGAGGCACAGATTACTGCTAAAGGGACTAAGATTTTTTATTTACCATTAGCAACTTCATTAAAGAAGCAAATTCCAGCTATAAACTGTGAAATAGTAAACGCAAACCCAGTAGGAAATGCAACTGTGTGCGTTATTTACAAAACTATGAAACCATAAAACCGACATTATCTAGAATTGATAACGGCCACAAGGCAATAAAATAATATAGCTTTCATTATGAAATATTTGATGATTGTTTGTATTTTAGTTTACCAGGATAGTACAGTGATTATTGTAGACAATTTGCTGGCCTTCACAAACGGTCTTGGGAAAGCAGTTTATGCTTGGGAAAGAAAATAAAACAAATTCACAAACCGAGAGTTATTGCAGAAGGTAGATAATCCCACAGACAATTGATAAAACATGTGAGTAATATTAGGGTAGAAAATCAAATGTGAATTAGTTTTAGTAGTAAATATGAAAGGGATGCAGCAGCTGAGAACAGAGGATCAAAGTAGAAGTGATGCAGGAGAGGAGGGAGTTAGCTTACGTGTCCAGTTGAAAAGCACTTGCAGACAGATTTTTGATGAAGGTGTCTCTTGAGTTGAACTCTGAAGGTGGGGCAAAAGGACACTTCTTTAAGGTGAAGGAGGTGGGATTGCCAGAGTTTGGGTGCAAGAATGGAGAATGAATGGACGACACAGTGCGGTTTAGTTTGGGGTGTCTGGAGTGAAGGAGATGATTGGGAGAGGATGTTCTTTGTGTTTCACTGTTGCAGTCATTACATTTCAGTTATCTGCTTGCAGGTAGCCCTCAGTCAGCCTGATTAACAAAGTCTTGGGTCCTGCGTCAGTTGCTGTCCCTACTTCCATGACGTCAGGCCTTCAGGGGTATAAAACATGCAGCCGACGACATTATATCAGTCTTTCTTGCCGTGCGGTGCCCGAAGTAGAAGCAGTTCGCAACTGCCGGTCATCCGACTCCTGAAATTTTCATTTTCGAGTTTCAGAACCAAAGTCTTCAACTAAAGCCAAGTACCCCGTTGGGGAAACTTTTTCTTGCTCCTTACCGATGTCAATAAAAGTTAATAATTGCATTACTTGTGGAAAGCAAATACCTCATAAAGATTTTCATTCGTACTGTATTCCTTGCCTAGGCCCTGACCACGACGTACCTTGCTATCAGTTTTGTGCTTTATTTAATCAGTGCACTGTCCATCGTCTGTATATTTTCGCCTCTAAATATTTCGGTTCTCTGTTTAATTATCCAGAAATGTCGGTTAGCCATCCGACTACTGGGATTCCAAAAAAAACCCGCAAAGATAAAGACAGAGACAGGCCGCTGAGTCCAAAACTGCCGACGACACTTTTCCTAAGCCAGTCTCCAGTTCGCCGGTGCTCAGTGAGACACTTTCGCAGCCCCTGATACCCACTACTTCTGATTCGTAGGCCTCTACTGAGACCCATTTGGAGTCAGATATGCCGCGAGATGCTTAAACTATCGAACCCGCGGATGTCTCTACCTTGGATGGGTCCCGAGCCGCTGTGCAGGCACCGGCTTCTGAGGGTGTATTTGCTGTGAGCCTGAAACACCCGTCTTTTTGTTTTGCTTCCAAGTTTTTTTTTTCCGTTTAGCAGTGTTTCGTTTTTCTTTGGTATGGCTTCTGGCTCGGGAAACAGCAATATTGACAGTGATTTGGAAGTGATTACTGACTCACCTTTGGGCGAGGAAGACAGCTTAGTGAGCTGGAGGAGTTTTGACTGCTCTAATCTCTACTATGAACAACAGGCTTAACACACTGGCGGCACGGTTGGACTGTTTTTCTCAACAAGGGGCTATGGTTCGACCGAAGGGCAGCCCTTTGCAAAACTCTGTTGCTATCGCTAGTGATTTTACTAGTGTGCCTAATGTAAATGACAGTTTAATTGGTATTTCTTCCAGCGAGTGCAGCAGGCTGAGTTCTAATACAAACACTAATACCTGTGGGATGACAACAAATGACAATTTGAGGGGAAACACTGGCAGCTTATTGGTCTCCCTGACGTGGACACTTGGCTCCGTAAGCAAACTTTTTTTGAGAAAGCAGGAACAGGTGAAGGACAGGGTGGACTGGCTGGGGTAAGTGTCCCTATCACTTCGAAGCTAAAAGAACTTGATAGTAAATCTTTTAAAGCTAAAAAATTACAATTGGAGATTAAATACTTTGAAGAATGTAAAAGGGAAGGTGTAGTTCCTAAGGGGTTACATTCTTGGCAATACCCCTCTGGTTTGGAGAACACACCTTTTTTTTTCTGACTTAATTGACATGTTTAATAGGCTTGGTTTTGAGTTAATGGATACCATGTGCAGGCACTATAAGTTCACAGTGGATAGGCTTTCTAAATGATCTCTGATTTTAACTCTGAAATTGCGTCACATTGTGACTTTTCAAGATATCAGTATGAATATAAGAGTTTTCTCTTCTATTGAACAACAGCTTATAAAAAATAGTGAAGTTAAAATGAAGAAATTGAGGAGGGATGTAAATGATTATAAAAACGGTGTAGCTTATCCGAAGCCACCACCCTCTCAAGGCAATAACTTTTCTGGTCAAAGGGCTGATGTCGCTGTGAGTGTTCGTAACCATGGTGATCCTGTTACTGATGAACAACGGAGGGGAATAGTGGCTGATGACCGGATGAATGATTGTATGGATAGTGATTCCCAGCGGGGTACTGATCACCAGGCTAATGATAGAAACACTGATGTTCTTCGTGTTTCACTGTTGCAGTCATTACATTTGGGTAATCTACTGGCAGGTTGCCCTCAGTCGGCCTGATTTAACAAAGTCTTGGGTCCTGCGTCGGTTGCTGTCTCTTCTTCCATGACGTCAGGTCGTCGGGGGTATAAAACATGCAGCCTTCGCAATTACATCAGTCTTTCTTGCCGTGCGGTGCCCGAAGCAGAAGCAGTTCGCAAGTGCCGGTCGGCCAACTCCTGAAATTTTTGTTTTCGAGTTTCAGAACCGAAGTCTTCAACTAAAAGCTAAGTACCCCATTGGGAAAACTTTTTCTTGCTCCTTACCGATGTCAGTAAAAGTTAATAATTGCATTACTTGTGGGAAGCAAATGCCTCATAAGGATTTTCATTTGTACTGTATTCCTTGCCTAGGCCCTGACCACAATGTTCCTTGCTGTTGGTTTTGTGCTAAATTTAATCAACACACTGTTAAACATTGGTATATTTTTGCTTCTAAATATTTTGGCTCACAATTTAATTATCCAGAAATGTCGTCGGTTAGCAATCAGACTACCGGAATACCTAAAAAACGCAAAGAAAAAGACAGACAGGCTGTCGAGGTCCAAAACTGACGACGCTTCTCCTAAGCCAGTCGCCAGTTCACCGGCACTCTGTGAGGCGCTTTCATAGCCCCTGATGCTCGCTACTTCTGATTTGCAGGCCTCTACTGAGACCCATTTGGAGTCTGGTGTGCCGCGAGATGCTTCAATTATGGGAACCCGCAGATGTCTCTACCTTAGATGGGTCTGGAGCCGCTGTACAGGCACCGGCTTCTGAGGGTGTTTTCAGGCCTACAGATTTGTATATTAGACTGACGCCATCTTCAAAACTAAGGCCAAAATCTAAATCTGTGTTTAAAAAAACGACTCCTGGGCCACATGTGCAGGCTCCTATGCCTAAAAAAACAAATGATCAAAATGGCTGAAGATTTAATTACTCTGATCAGGGGTAGACAACCCCCTCCTTCTAAGAGGCCTAGGCAAGACATTGATTATGAATCTTCTGAACAGGATTCTATTTTTTCTGACTCTTCTAATGAACAGGATTTGTCTATACCTACTTATGAGGACACTGATGCAAAAGATTCCATTCCTTCTGCTCCTCCCCCTGAGGATTTTTCTTTTGGGGAAACTTTACATACCTTAAGGAAACATTTCCACTGGGAAAGTCAGAGTTTCTCTAAATCTAAAAAGAGACTTGGGGATTTTCTTCTTCTTCCTCATTATAGGCCTTTGGCTATACCTCCTGTTCTAGACATTGTTGATAATGTTTTTTCAGAATCTAGTATGGCTCCTGATTCTCTGCCTCCGGTTCCTTGTAAGCCAGACAGATACTACAGGATTCCTGACTCCCACAAATTCCTTTTCAAAAATCCTATTGCAGATCCTGAAACCATTTCTCAGGGTCCCAAGGGCATTAAGGCCTCTATTGCTAAAAATTCTACCCCTTCTGATAGAGATTCCAGGGCGCTGGATAGATGGCGTAAGAAGGTTAACACTTCTGCAACCTTGGCGATCAGGGCTTTAAACTGTCAATTTCATATGCTTAAATATTAACAGCATATCCTGGGTCTGCTTAAACAGAAAATTATGTTAATTTCTGACTGTGTGGAAAATAAAGATTTACAGGATCTAGTGCATTCAGCTGAACAAATTGGAAAACATACTTTGCAATGTGGTTTTGATTCTTTGGAGGCCTCTTGCAGGGCTGCTGTAACTGGGTCTGTGCTAAGAAGGCATGCTTGGCTCAAAGAGCAAACTCTGCCTGATCATGTTAAAGCAAAATTTTTGGATGCTCCTTTGCAACAGGACCGTCTCTTTGGTAATAAGGCTGAAGAAGTTTTAAAAAATATGGAAGATCAAGCTAAATCTATGCAAACTGTGAAAGATTCCTTACAAGTGCAACCTCCTAGATTTAGTAGGCACTGGCCTACTAAGAACAGGTCCTTCCCAGTTCCTTTGAGAGCCACTCAAGTCAAACCCAGACATTCCAAAGGCTCCAGGTTTCAGTCACAAGGGACTTTTAGAGCAAAACAATGGGGTGCCTCCACCTCCAAATCTGGAAATAACAAGGCACCTCCCTATGGTAAACAGTCTCAATGACTTCCTCTACACTCACCAAGCACTTACCTTTTAGCCGCCCCTTTTGGGGGGGAAACTGACACTTCATGCAAGAAACTGGCAACTTATAATCCAGGACAAATGGGTTTTAAATATAGTATCCCAGGGATACAAATTTCATTTTCACATGTTGCCAATTCCAAACGGATGGCCAGACCTGCCCCCAAATCAGTGGGCAGAGGCCCAGAAACAAGTACTGCCTCTCATGAACATGGGGGCTATTCAACCAGAATCAGAAGAGGAAAAGGGACAAGGTTTCTATTCAAGGCATTTCCTGGTACCCAGAAAAGACAAATCATGGCATCCAATTCTGGACTTATCTACTCTAAACACAAAATTCAAGATGCTTACTCTTCAACAGCTACTTCCTATGCTAGGCAAAGATGCCTGGTTGGTAACTCTAGACTTAAGAGGCTTACCTGCATATCCCAGTTGGGGAATCTTGCAGAAGATACTTCCGCTTCAAACCAGGCTACCTGCATTACCAGTTCTCTGCACTGTCCTTTGGCTTATCTACTGCGCCCAAGGTCTTCACAAAGTGCATGGCTCCAGTAATTCCATTTTGCAGGTAAAGAAATATTCAAATATATTCATACCTGAACGATTGTCTAATTAATTCAGGCAGAAAACAAGGACATTCTTCTAAAACATCTGGCGTTTGTAAAAAGGGTTCTAACTTGTCTAGGGTACACCATAAACGAAAAGAAATCACAACTGGTACCCACTCAAAAAATTACATATCTGGGTGCAAGCTTGAATACAACTGCCCAGGTGACTTACCTTACGCCATTAAAGCAAATTCATTTGGTAACTTACTTCAAACAGTTGGCCAAAAAAACCCTGCTATCTGCAAGACAAATTCTGCAAGGCTTGGGGTTCATGGCCTCCTGCATTCTTCTAATTCCGTATGCAAGACTGCATATGAGGGAACTTCAGTGATACTTAAAAGGTTTATGGAGTCAACATTGTCACAGCCTGGAAACAATGATTCCTATCATACCTTGCCTGCAACTAGAGTTCCTATGGTGGGCAGAGGCCTGCCACCAAAACAAGGGACTGCCATTCACTCCACCCCCTGCCACCCAAACCCTAACTACAGACTCATCAGACTATGCTTGGGGGGGCTCATTTGGCAGGGAAGTGCATTCAGGGCAAATGGAGCCCAAATCAAATGCACCTTCATATCAATCAGAAAGAGATGCTAGCTGTACAGAATGCACTGACAGCCTTCAAGGACTACCTTCATCCAGGACAATTAATGATAAAGGCAGACAACACCACAGTTATGTGGTACATAAACATGCAGGGGGGTACACATTCCTACCCCCTATGCAGACTAGCCATGGCATTGTGAAACACGGCCTTGACATACCAAATACAACTACAAGCTCAATTCCTGCCAGGAAAGCTGAATACTCTGGCAGACGAACTAAGCAGAAATCTCATGGACCCACACGAATGGAAACTGGAACCACGGATTTTCAACATGTTGACATGCAAATGGGGGAGTCCAGACATAGTTCTGGGGTAAGGCAAAAAGATCTATCAGTTGGACAAATTCTGCACAAGAACTCATCACAAAAAAGCCTGGAAAGTGGATGCTCTGTCATTCAGCTGGAAAAACCTTGCAGTCTATGCTATTCCCCCTCTGCCTCTGCTCTCCAAAGTTCTACTAAAAGTCAAACGGGGCAAACCAAAAATTATTCCGATTGCTCCAGACTTGCCTCGCCAACACTGGTACCCACTACTGCGCAATGTCTCACACCTTCCACCGTGGCACCTGCCTCAGACACCTTACTGTCTCAGCAGAACAACCAAATTCTGCACACTCAGCTCCAAACTTTGAATCTTGCAGCATGGCTAATCACCTAAATTCACCCTTAGCATCCCTCAGCAAACCTGTGATGGATGTAATTTTGGAGGCGAGAAGGCCTAGTACTAGAAAATCTTATGCTGACAAATGGAAAAGATTCTGTGCCTGGAATTAATCACTAGGAAGAAGCACAGCAGTGCCCAATATTCATCAGATTTTACAATACTTGACTGAGATGCTTCACAAGGGCCTGTCCTTTTCTTCCATAAAAATCCATGCCTCAGCCATTTCAGCTCATTGCAACACAGAACCTCCCCTCTTCTCTCATCCTCTGCTAAAGCAGTATCTTAGTGGCCAAAAACTTAAGACCACCCAGGAGAGCTCCAACCCCTGCCTGGGATCTCAATTTTGTATTGGAAAAAGTCACTCTCCCTCCTTTCGAGCCAGCTGCTACTGCAGACTTAAAATTTCTCTCCTGGAAAACAGCTTTCCTTTTAGCAGTTACTTCAGCTAGAAGGATTTCTGAATTGCAGGCTCTTATGGCCGTGGAGCCTTTCATTATTTTTCATGCCGACAGGGTGTCTCTCAGGACCAATCCATCCTTCATGCTAAGGTGGTATCCAGTGTGGCTCGTAATCAGACCATTCATTTGCCAACTTTCCCAATCCACGGAACAAGGGGGAGCGGATTCTGCATTCATTGGATGTACACAGACAACTTAGATTTTATTTAAACAGGACAAAATCTCTAAGAAAATTTGAACAACTACTGGTGGCATTTGCTGCAGGGGCATAGGGAAAGACCATTTCAAAGCAGACTATTTCCAAATGGATAAGCCATTGTATTTGTTTCTGCTATAAGTACCATGGTAAAACTATTCTCCAGGGGATCCAATCTCATTCCACCAGGGCTGCATCTACTTCTACAGCCTTTCTCAGAGGTGTTCCTACCAGAGACATTCTAGAAGCTGCTACCTGGAGCTCAGTTTTACGTTCACCAAACATTACCATTTACCTTTCTTCTCTAAATCCAGAGCTGGCTTTACCACTACTGTCCTGCAGGGCCTTATAGCTGGTCCTAATGCTGTATAAATCCATCCTCCCAACCATAGCTTTGGGAATCTACCCAAATGTAATGACTGCAACAGTGAAACACTAAGAACATAGTACAGTTGTGTACACTTACCATAAATGTAGATGTTGAGTGTATTCACTGTTGCAGTCCTGGATGTTCTTCGTGTTTCACTGATGCAGTCATTACATTTGGGTAATCTGCTGGTAGGTTGCCCTCAGTCGGCCTGAATAACAAAGTCATGTGTCCTGCGTCGGTTGCTGTCTCCTCTTCCATGACGTTGGGTCGTCAGGGGTATAAAACATGCAGCCGACGCCATTTTATTCAGTCTTTCTTGCCTTGCGGTGCCCGAAGCAGAAGCAGTTTGCAAGTGCCGGTCGGCTGACTCCTGAAATTTTTGCATTCGAGTTTCAGAACCGAAGTCTTCAACTAAAGCTAAGTACCCTGTTGGGGAAACATTTTCTTGCTCCGTACCAATCCTTCTTTTATGCCTAAGGTGGTATCCAGTGTGGCTCTTAACCAAACAATCCACCTGCCAACATTTTACCCAAATCCGCAAAACAAGGGGGAGTGGATTCTGCATTCATTGGACGTACACAGACAACTAGATTCTACTTAAACAGGGCCAAATCTCTAAGAAAGTCTGAGCAACTACTGGTGGCATTTGCTGCAGGATCAGAGGGGAAGGCTATATCAAAGCAGACTATTTCTAAGTGGATAAGTCACACTGCATTCATTTCTGCTGCTTGCACCATGGTAAACCTGTGCCCAAGGGGATCAGGTCACATTCCACCAGGGCTGCCTCTACCTCAGCAGCTTTTCTCAGAGGAGTTCCAACCAAAGAAATTATAGAAGCTGCTACTTGCAGCTCTGTTCATACCTTCACAAAGCATCATCATTTGCCTCTCTTCTCCAAATCCAGGGCAGGCTTCGCCCCTGCAGTTTTGCAGGGCCTTATAGCCGCTCCTAATGCTATTTAGTTCCATCCTCCCATCCATAGCTTTGGGATTCTACCCAAATGTAATGACTGCAACAGTGAAACACGAAGAACATAGTACAGTTGTGTACACTTACCATAAATGTAGATGTTCGAGTGTATTCACTGTTGCAGTCCGGGTTACCCACCCGCCATCCCCTCTTTTCTATAACTTCTCTTTCCTTTACTGTATTCTAAAGCCTTTGTGGTGTATTTGCATTTAGATGAAGGCAAAGTTTATGTTGCCAAAAGTGCATTTAAATATATTTCTCTCTCTCTCTCTCTCTCTATATATATATATATATATATATATATATATATATATATATATATATATATATAAAAACTGAATAAAGTGGCTCGGCTGCATATTTTATACCCCTGACGACCTGACGTCATGGAATAGGAAACGGCAACCGACGCAGGAGCCAAGACTTTATTCAGGCCGACTGAGGGCAACCTGCCAGCAGATTAGCCAAATGTAATGACTGCAACAGTGAATACACTCTTAACATCTACATTTATGGTAAGTGTACACAACTGTACTTTTTTCCTCAAGGGAATGTAGTTCGAGAGCAGAGTTCTTTTTTGTACAAGGGCCAGAACCATCAGAGGAAGTACAACACCAGGGGTAAGGCGACTATGATGGAGTCGAACGACTCCAACAGACGAATCCCACGATAATGGTCAACACTGCAGTTTTTCTGATTATGAGATTGAACCTGAACTTTGTGACATTTTCAGCAAAGGTTTGACCTTTGTTCCCTCTAACCATTTAAGGTTGGCTGAGAAGACTAATTGACCTGAAGTTGTACACTCGTATTGAATTTGGCCATCTTGTTTGGTAACAATTGTGAAATGAGTAACCAATTTAAGAATGGTTAGCACCTTTAATACCCCATTGAACCCTGTTATCTCTTTGTTTGAACACGTGTGAGTACGACTTTGCATGAACAATGGAACAAATGTAACTGTAAAAATCTGTCAATAAGGGAGGACAGAATTTTGCATGACCTAAAAACATTACTGGTCAGAGTTTTAAAACCTGACAAAGGTGGTGGACTGGTAATCCTGGACAATGTTGATTATGCATCTAGAATGAACACAGACTTTGATGGTGGGACTTATGAAGTGTCTAGTTTAAACAAACTTAATGTGGCCTATAGGAGGATCAACTCCTTTATTGATTTTGTCATTGAAGGTTTAATTGACTTAAATACCTTTAATTGTCTATTTTGCATCCTAGGATTCCATCACTATTCGGTTTACCTAAGATTCACAGAAATTTGGTAGACCCTCCAATAAGAGTACTAATAAATGCTAGGTCTACGGTCACATACTCTTGTGCTTAATATGTTGACTCCCTTTTAAAAAAGTTTGTTTTTAGGAAAAGCAAATATGTAAGGACTCATGGGCCTTTTTAACAGCTATGGAAATTTTTGGTTACCAAGACGACATTCTATTTTATGACCATTGATGTGGTGGACCTTTTACTTTTCGATTCCCCACACTGTGGAAATTGAAATGGAAGTTGATAGAAGCACCATGTGATATTAACCTAACATTGAGGTTAGATTATTTCAGGAATTGATGGACATAATTTTAAGTAACAATTATGTCACCTTTGATAACATTATTTATAGACAGATCATTGGTGTAGCCATGGGTTCCCCTTGTGGTGGGAGCTATGCGAACCTGGTGATGGCCCAATGGGAGTCTCAGACTATTTTTGGTAACAACAGGTTTACAGATAAAGTTGGGTTTTACACTCGGTTTTTGGATGACGCCTTTTTAATGTTTAAAGGGTCTGAGGCTGAGGCACATGAGTTTGTTGAATTTTTGAACAGCAGTACATCTTTTTTTTAGGTTTACCTACGTGGTTCACAAGGACCGCATTTGTTATTTAGATGTTGACCTAAGAAAGGATAGGACAAATCGGTGTTTTGTAGCACGTATACATCGTAAGGCTACATATTCTAACACTGTGGTGCACTATACCAGCTGTCACCCTTTGCACCAAAAAAGATCGGTATTGAAGGAGCAGCTGATTAGAGCAGCTAGAATGACCAGTGATGATGTGGTCTTTATTGAAGAATGCTAGACTTTAAAGGTTATGTTTACTAGTCATGGTTACCCCACTGAACTGGTTGTTGATTTGATACGTGAAGTGCAGCACAAGAGGGCTATTGGGTTCTATAGACCTATTCTTACAGGTAGTTTTAGAACAGTACAAACTAATTCTGTGCAAGACAGTTTGGTTAATTTGTTCCCTTTAACAAATCCTAATTCAGTAGCTGAAGGCATCGTAGGAGTAACCAGTAACCATGACAATAGATTTGCGAGAGGAGTTTCATTACCATGTATAGTCTAGAAACTAGCCTTTTGAAAGGAATCCTTTGTAGGAACTGGAACATCATCCTAAGTGATGGTGACCTTTCGGTCAAATTGGGTCATTGCCGTAATTTTATTTTCAGGAAAGGTATAATCCTGTAGGAATTTGTGGAGATAAGAGGTATGGACAGTAACAGGACAAAAGGTACATTCGGATATGAACGTTGTAACTATTGCAGGTTTATTGCCACTGGTTCAAATTTTACCATTGGGGGGGGGGGTGAGACTTTAAGGTACAGGGTAGATTTAATTGTGAATCGAGGGCTGTGGTATACCTGGCTGTGTGCCAGTTATGCCCAGCCTTCTATGTTGGAAAGACAGATAGAAGGCTTCATGACAGAGTATATGAACATATCTATAACATTAGGAAAAGGAGTAAGAACAATGCCCTGGCTAAACACTATAATGAGAACCCCGACCACAGTTTTACTTTTAGAGTGATTGATCAAGTAACTATTGATCATAAGGGTGGTCCATTTCAGTTAATTTTGGAGAAAAGGGAACTAATCTGGCAATTTAGGTTGAATTCTTATAGTGCCCTTTGATTAAATGAAATTACCTGCCTTGCATGTATTTTAAAATTGAGGAGCTTGTTGAGATAGATCAAATCCTTCCCTTTTTCCAAGTATGGTTTCTACCGAGGTAAGGTGCTAGTATTATTTATTAATTTATATATTTGTTGTTAGTGTCAGGTATACAATTTATATTTTATATTTTTTATAAATATAATCTTTATAATTTTATGCTTGTTGTTGTTGTTTGTCTTTTGGCTTTTTCCCAGTAAGGGGTCACCACAGTGGAACTCTGGTCCGCTAATGATTGGCAGTAGATTTTTACGAAACACCGAGGTGCCGGCTCGACACCCAACCTTCAACGAAGGCACGCCCATTTACGCACACATGTCTGAACGCTACCCAACCGCAGGGAGGACATGCAGACTCCACACAGAAGGCACTCCCAAGCCACGCCGAGAATCGAACGGGAGAACCTCTTGCTGTGAGGTAACAACGCTACCGCCGTACCACCGCGGCATCCTTATAATTTTATGCTTGTACATTATGTAATTTGTGTGTCTGCCAACTATTATTATTTTGTAGAATATATTTAATTAGGATTTTGTAACAGTTGAAGTGTTAGTGAGGTGGAATTTTATGACAAGGTTTTTAAATTTTGCTTGTGTCTTTGAAGACGCTCTTGATTTTTGCTCAAGTGAGCTTGCTGCGTCATAGTTAAAAAGATCGCTGATTGGTTGTCTGTGAATGTAGAACCTTTTAAAAAAGTGAAGTTCTATGTTTGTGCAGTGGTTTTTACTGGTCTGAAAAAGTTTCCGTGTATTGTGTGCGAGACGAAAAGCGCTTTCTTTCTTTCTTTCTTTATTTATTTATTTATTTATTTATTTATTTAACATTTGTTAACCAGGAAAGTCTGACTAGGTTCCACAGAGACTGTACTCAGCGGAGGCCCAGGGAGAAATACTCCATACCTGAATAAACCTTTATTGCTGCAAGCTTGAACCACCGGTCTTTTTGTTCTCTATGCCTAAAAAACAAATGATAAGAATGGCTGAAGTTCTAGTAACTCTAATCAAGGGTAGCCAACCCCCCCCCCTTCTAAGAGGCCTAGGACTGAAGTTGATCATGAATCTTCTGATTCTTCTGATGATCTGGATTTGCCCTTATCTGCATATGAAGATTCTGATGCAGAGGACTCCATTCCCACTGCTTCCCCTCCTGAGGATTTTTCTTTTGGGTAAACCTTGCATACTCTAAGGGAGCATTTCCACTGGGAAAGCCAGGATTTTTCTGATTCAAAAAAGAGGCTTAGGGATTTCCTTCTCCTACCTCAGCATAGGCGTTTAGCTATTCCTCCTGTACTAGACATTGTTGATGCTGCCTTTTCTGAATCTAAGGAATGCAGTATCCATTCCCCTTTATTCTGTGGATTGGGAAAGAAGGTTGGCAAATGAATGGACTAATTAAGAGCCACACTGGGTACCACCTTGGGCATGAAGGATAGATTGGTTCTGAGGGACACCCTGTCCGCATGAAAGATGATGAAAGGTTCCAATGCCATAAGGGCCTGTAATTCAGATACCCTTCTAGCTGAAGTCATTGCTAAAAGGAAAGCTGTTTTCCAAGAAAGAAAATTTAAGTCTGCAGTAGCAGCTGGCTTGAAAGGAGGTAGAGTGAGTTTCTCCCAAGACAAAGTTAAGGTCCCATGCTGGGGTTGGAGCTCTCCTGGGTGGTCTCAAATTTTTGGCCTCTCTGAGGAACTGCTTGAGCAATGGATGAGAGAAGAGGGGAGGTCCTGTGTTATAATGAGCTGAAATGGCTGAGGCATGGATTTTAATGGAGGAAAAAGACAGGCCCTTGTGAAGCATCTCAGTTAAGTATTGTAAAATCTGAGGTAAATTGTGCGCTGCTGTGCTCATCCCTAGAGATTGGTTCCAGGCACAGAATCTTTTCCATTTTTCAGCATAGGATTTTCTAGTGCCTCCTTGCCTCTAAAATGATATCCATCACAGGTTTACTGAGGGATGGTAAAGGAGAGATTATGTAATTAGCCAGGCTGCAAGGTTCAGTGTTAGAAGCTGAGGGTGCAGAATCTGGTTCTCCTGCTGAGGCAACAGGGAAGGAGTCTGAGGCAGGTGCCATGGCGATAACCGTGACATACTGCGCAGGAGGGGGTACCTGTGTTCGCGGCCAGTCTGGAGCAATCAAAATCATCCATGGTTTGTCCTGTTTGATTTTTAGTAGTACTTTGGAGAGCAGGGGCAGAGGGGGAAGGCATAGACTGATAGGTTTTTTCCAGCTGAAGGACAGAGCATCCACTTTCCAAGCTTGTTTGTGGGGAGTCTTTATTCAAAATTTGTCCAATTGGTAGTTCTGGGGAGAGGCAAACAGGTTTGTATCTGGGATCTCCCATTTGCTTGTCAACATGTTGAAAATCCTTTGTTCCAGTTTCCACTTGTGTGGGTCCATGAGGTTTCTGCTTAGTCCGTCTGCCAGTGTATTTAATTTTCCCACTACTTCAGATTCGCAGGCCTCTACTGAGACCCATTCGGAGTCTGGTATGCCGCGAGATGCTTCAGCTGTGGAAGCGGATATCTCTACCTTGGATGGGTCCAGAGCCGCTGTGCAGGCACCGGCTTCTGAGGGTGTATTCAGGCCTACTGATTTGCTTATTAAACAGACACCATCTTCTTCAAGGCCTAAAACTTGAACCATGCCTAGAAAACCGATGCCCAGACTGCATGGTCAGGCCTCTATGCCTAAAAAGCAAATTATAAGAATGGCTGAAGACCTTATTACTTAGGGAAGCCAGCCTTCCCCCTCTAAGAGACCTAGGACTGAATTTGCTTATGATACTTCTGACCAGGATTCTGAAATTTCTGTCTCCTCTGATGACCAGGATTTACCCTTGTCTACCTATGGAGGATTCTGATGCAGAAGACTCTATTCCCTCTGCTTCTCCCCCAGAGGATTTTTCTTTTGGCGAAACCTTGCATATTCGTAGAGAGCATTTTCGCTGGGAAAGCCAGGATTACTCTGATTCTAAAAAGAGCTTTAGGGATTTCTTACTCCTGCCCCAACACAGGCCTTTAGCTATCGTTCCTGTGCTGGACATTGTTGTTGATGCTTTTTCGGAATCTAGCTTGGCCCCTGACTCTTATCTCCTGCTCCCAGAAAACCTGATAGATATTACAGGGTTCCTGATTCTCACAAGTTCCTTTTTAAAAATCCTACTGCGGATCCTGAGACCATTTCACAGGGACCCAAGGGCATTAAGGCTACTACTGCAAAAATCCTAACCCCTCTGATAGATATTCCAGGGCCCTAGATAGATGGGGTAAGAAGGTATACACCTCTGCAACTTTGACCATCAGGGCCTTAAATTGCCACCTTCATATGTTAAAGTATCAGCAGCATATTATTGGATTGCTTAAACAGAAAATTATGTTGATTTCTGACTGTGCTGAAAATAAGGATCTACAGGATTTAATGCATTCTGCTGAACAGGTTGGAAAACATACTTTGCAATGTGGTTTTGATTCACTTGAGGCATTTTGCAGGGCTGCTGTCACCGGGCCTGTATTTAGAAGGCATGCTTGGCTTATGGAGCAATCTTTGCCAGATCATGTTAAAACTAAATTGCTGGATTCTCCCTTAAATCTGGACCGCCTGTTTGGCAACAAAGCAGAAGAAGTTCTTAAAAAGATGGAGAAAAAAGCTAAATATATGCAAACTGTTAAAGATTTCCTACAAGTACAGCCTCCAAGATTTAGTATGCATTGGCCCTCTAAGAATTGGTACTTTCCTGCCTCTTCCAGGCCTTCTCAGTCCAAACCCAGAACCAGCAGAACACCTAGGCTTCAGTCCCAGGGTACGCACAGGACTAAGCAGTGGGGGGGCTCCCACTTCCAAATCAGGGAGTAGTAAGACCCCCCCCCCCCCATGGTAAACTGTCTCAATCACTTAACTTTAAAACTTCCAAGCACTTCTCAACTGACTGTTCCTTTAGGGGGAAAGATTGATATGCAAGCAACAACTGGGAACTCATTACCCAGGACAAATGGGTTTTAAATATAGTTTCCCAAGGATACATATTTCACTTCTACATGTTACCAACTCCAAACGGTTGGCCAGATCTACCCCCAAATCAGTGGGCGGAGGCTCAAAAGCAAGTTTTCTCTCTCTCTCTCTCTGTCTCTCTGTCTCTGTCTCTCTGTCTCTGTCTCTGTCTCTCTCTCTCTCTCTCTCTCTCTCTCTCTCTCTGTCTCTCTCTCTGTCTCTGTCTCTGTCTCTCTCTCTCTCTCTCTCTCTCTCTCTCTCTCTCTCTCTCTCTCTCTCTCTCTCTCTCTCTCTCTCAAGCTTAAAGGCTATATTCACACTGTACCAGAGGAGGAAAAGGGACAAGGTTTCTACTCAAGAAAAGACAACTCATGGCGTCCTATCCTGGACCTTTCTATCCTAAACACCTTTTTGGTGATTCCAAAATTCAAGATGCTAACTCTTCACCAGTTGCTTCCTATGCTAGGCAAGGATGCCTGGTTGGCAACACTGGATTTAAAGGAAGCCTACCTGCACTTCCCAATCAGGGAATCTTGCAGAGGATACCTATGCTTCAAAGCAAGCTACATGCACTATCAGTTCTGTGCACTGCCCTTTGGCTTATCTACTGTGTCCAGGGCATTCACAAAATGCCTAGCTCCAGTCATTGCATTTTGCAGGCAAATAAATATTTAAATATACTTTTTAATCATCTGGCCTTTGTACAAAGGGTTCTAACTTGTCTGGGGTACACCATAAACGAAAAGAAATCACACCTGGTACCCTGTCAACAAATTATATCCCTGGGAGCACGCTTGATTACAACTTCCCAGATGGCTTACCTCACGCTGGAGATAAAATCCTCCAAAAGCTAGTTATGAAAACAAAATCGCCACGGATTCTAAAGACAACCACAAAGCATTCTATAGCTATGTCAGAAATCTCAGTGGTGACACTCAGATCTGCTCTGAGTTACAGCACAATGGCACTAAATATACAGACCCAACTGATATTGCCAACATCCTGGCAGATAGGTTCAGTGCTAACTTTCCCCCCTCTCACCCCCTAAAGAGGCCATCTCTATACTGGAAGAATGCAAAGTTCCTATAATCATGGCTGCACAGGTAAAAAACACTCTCTCCAAAGCCAAGAACAACAGCATCCATGGGACCAGACAACATCCCAGGCTGTGTTCTACACGAACTACAGAACAAACTGGCACCCCTCCTAAGTACCATGTTCAGTCAAAGCCTCACCTCAGGCTTTGTGCCTGCTGAATGGCGCACAGCGACGGTTATCCCACTCCACAAGGGGGAGCCACCACAAACCCCGGGAACTACCGCCCCATTAGCCTGACGAGCCTGGTCTGCAAGGCCATGGAACGTATCATCATGGAACTTATAAACAAAGACACTGGTAATATCCAGACTCTGAACCCCACCCAGTTCGGGTTTGTAAAGGGCAGGTCATGTCTCCTAAACCTGATAGACTTCTTTGAAGCAGTCACCAAAGCCATAGACAAGGGGTAAGGTGGTTCACACAGCCTGTCAAGATCTTGCCAAGGCTTTCGACACCATCCTCCACTCTGGAATTATAGATAAACTCACTAAACTAGGTATAAATTCCTATGTCACAAGATGGGTTACCAACTGGCTCACTGACAGAACAGACACAGTGAAAGTAGCAGACTCCAAGTCCGACTTCAGACCAGTGACAAGTGGAGTACCACAGGGTTCAGTCCTAGGTCCTCTCCTGTTTGGTATCTACTTCTCTGAAGTACAGGCTAACACAGAAGGTCTTTGGCTAACAAAGTTCGTAGATGACTGCAAACTAGGAGCCATAATTGAAACTCCTAAAGATGTGGACATCCTACAAAAGGGCCTCACTGAGACAGATGCCTGGTGTCAAAGCCATGGCCTCAAGCTCAATGCCAAAAAGTGCATTGTCATCCCCTTTGGTAAAAACTCTGTACCCGTGAACTACAGCATAGGCGGTAGTATACTTAACACCGAAAGTGTGATAAGAGACCTTGGGACACAGGTGGACAGTAGTTTCTCCTTTGGTAATCACATCACCACAGTAGTCAGGAAATCCTCCTACATGGCACACCTCTTCACAAAAGGTTTCTCATCCAGAAAAAAAAGAGGTCATTGTTCCCCTCTACTCATTACTCATTAGACCCATTATAGAGTACAACTCCCCTTTTGGTATGTACCTCACAAGACATCTACAACAACTGGAAAGGCCACAGAAATACCTCACAAAGAGGATTACCAGCCTCAAACAGATGCCCTACGCAGACCGTCTCAAAAAAACACAGTTTTACTCCGTTGCATATCGCCTACTCAGAGGTAATCTCTGCCTAACATACAAAGCTATGTCAAACCCAGAGCTGTTGGACATGCTCCACTTAAAGAAATCCCAATCCCTCTGAGCTACATGCTGTAGGGACCTAAACCTTGTCACCACAATAAATAGAACATGCCGGAGGGATAGATTCCTGTCCCAGAGACTTCCCATACTCTGGAATAAACTACCTGTATGTATCAAACAAAGCTCCTCATTAGCACTCTTCAAGAAAAATCTTGATTGGATGGGAAATAGGAAATTCACCCCGGGGATCACCTCTGTGGCTCTACTCGACAGTGGCACAGGAAAATAATTTTCTTGAGTGGCAAATGCCAGGGTACCTTTTTGGCTTGGCTTGTATAGGCCCCAGGGCTGATAGCCTAGCACCTACCTATGAACCTATGACAACATACTTCAAACTAATGGCCACAAAAACCCTGCTATCTGCAAGGCAAATACTGCAAACCTTGGGGTTCATGGCCTCCTGCATTCTACTAATTCGATATGCAAGACTGTATATGAGGAAACTTCAGTGGTATCTAAAAAGCCTATGATGTCAACATTCTCAGGGTATAGAAGCAATGATTCCTATCATTCATTGCCTACAGTTAGTTCCTTTGGTAGGCAGAGGCCTGCCACCAAAACAAAGGACTACCATTCACTCTACCCCCTGCCGCCCAAACCCTAACAGACTCATCAGACTCTGCCTCTCCTCTCCAAAGTACTACTAAAGATCAAACAGGACAAACCAAGGACAATACTGATTGCACCAGACTGGCCACGTCAACACTGGTGTACCCCCTCTTGCACAGTGCGTCACTGCTGGCTCCAGGGCACCTGCCTGAGACTCCTACCCTGTTGTCACAGCAGGAGAGCCAGATTCTGTAGCCTCAGCTCCAAACCCTGAACCTGGCAGCCTGGCTAATTACCTAATCTATCCGTTACCATCCCTCGGTAAACAAGTGTTGATGTCATTTTGGAAGCAAGGAGGCCTAGTACTAGGAAATCTTATGCTGAAAAATGGAAGAGATTCTGTGCCTGGAACCAAACTCAAGGGATGGGCACAGCAGCACCCAATTTACCTCAGATTCTTCAATACTTAACTGAGATGCTTCACAAGGGCCTTTCTTTTTCCTCCATTAAAATCCACGCCTCAGCCATTTCAGCTCTTTACAACACAGAACCTCCCCTCTTATCTCATCCACTGCTCAAGCAGTTCCTCAGAGGGGCCAAAAACTTAAGACCACCCAGGAGAGCCCCAACTCCAGCCTGGCACCTTTAACTTTGTATTGGAAATACTCACTCTTCTTCCTCTTGAGCCAGCTGCAACTGCAGAGTTAAAATTCCTTTCTTGGAAAACAGCTTTCCTTTTAGTAATCACTTGAGCAAGAAGGGTATCTGAATTACAGGCCCTTATGGCAGTAGAGCCTTCATCATCTTTCATGCGGACAGGGTGTCCCTCAGGACCAATCCCTCCTTCATGCCCAAGGTGGTATCCAGTGTGGTTCTTAATCAGTCCATTCATTTGTTAACCTTCTTTTCTAATCCACAGAAAAAGGGGGAGTGAATTCTGCACTCCTTTAATGTGCACAGATAACTTAGATTTTACTTGGACAGGACTAAACTTCAAAGGAAATCTGAACAACTGCTTGTGGCATTTGCTGCAGGGGCAGAGGGGAAGGCTATTTCAAAACAAACAATTTCTATGTGGATAGGCGATTGCATTAATTTCTGATGTAAGCACCATGGAAAACCTATCCCACAGGGGATTAAACCACATTCAACCAGGGCTGCATCTACCTCTACAGCCTTTCTCAGAGGTGTCCCTACGAGGGACATCCTAGAAGCTGCTACCTGGAGTTCTGTACATACTTTCACAAAGCATTACCATTTGCCAATTTTCTCTAAATCCAGAGCTGGCTTTGCCACTGCAGTCTTGCAGGGCCTTCTAGCTGGTCTTATCCATAGCTTTGGGAATCTACCCAAATGTGATGACTGCAAAAGTGAAACACTAAGAACATAGTACACTTACAGTAAATGTAGATGTTCGAGTGTATTCACTGTTGCAGTCCTGGTTACCCTCCCTCCAGCCCCCTGACTTCTTTTGGCTATATACCTCTATTCTCTTTTACCATGCTTAAGGTGTATTTGCTTTTTTGTTGGAGGTATAACCTTGTGTGTGTGTGTGTGTGTGTGTGTGTGTGTGTGTGTATGTATATATATATATATATATATATATGTGTGTGTGTGTATGTATGTATGTGTATATATATATATATATATATATATATATATATATATATATATATATATATATTGCTTCCCATTAGGGGGGCACCTGACATTTGGGGCAAGAAAAACTGATGTAATGTCGTCGGCTGCATGCTTTATACCCCTGACTACCTGACATCACGGAAGATGAGACAGCAACCGATACAGGACCCAAGACTTTGATAATCAGGCCGACTGAAGGCTACTGCAAGCAGATGACCCAAATGTGATGACTGCAACAGTGAATACACTTTAACATCTACATCTTTATGGTAAGTGTACACAACTGTTTATACCCATTTGTTAAACAGGTAGGCCCACTGGTGACGCTGTGTATTTTCAGCAGATACTCTGGAGCAGTGTCTGGGTAAGTGACTTGCTCAAGCACATGCAACAAGCAAATGAGGAGCATATCTCAGAGGTTCTGACAGCTCTGATATCCATGAGATATCTGCTAATGGATCTTATTTCAGAATTAGTCCTTGGCACACATCAGAGCCTTGGTCAGAACATCTGCAGGGACCACCTAGAGATATTAAGAGTTTATAGCCCTATTAAGTAGTCATTTTTGGGGCAGTACAGTCTTGCCTTTTGGCCAGACATCTAGAATAAATTTTGTTGTCCGTGTTTATTAATGACATGGGGTTGTAATTGCAAAGGATTGTGGAGTCCTCCTTTGGTTTTGGTAAAACTGTTGTAGTCCTAGCTGTCGATCTCTTAGCACAAACAATCTGGACAGAGACCCAGAAGTAGGGATAAATGTTAAATATTGCTCTTATAAACTTAGAAAGTTGGTAGAATAAAATGGCTTGTGTCACGTGCGTTTCCTGAAGGATGTAAAGTTTGAAACTCAAATGTCTGTCATTATGTAATGAATTCAATCCTCACCGACTTGCCACAAATATCTAGATAACCACAAATTTTATGAGGAATAAACCAAAAATAGGCGAAAATCTGGACAATCTGAGAAAATCTGGAGAGTTGAGAGGTATGGTTGTAATTGACCCTGTAGTTGAGCATTAACTCCCTCAGTGCTTTGAAGAAAAGCATGAACAGCTGGGTAAAACAATCACGTGTCTGTATAGTGCACATTGCAGTTCCACTATTTACAGCTTATCTGTGCACAGATCCATCAATATTTAAACAAGTACCACAGATAAAAAAAAAAAAACTCAAGCCAATGCTAGTGGTTTAGACATTAGAATTAAATCCATTTTTTTCTGGTGAGAGAACAGACAACCAAACTGGTTTAAAGTTTCCATTGCCTTAAGGCCATCTACAAGTGTAACTGCTATTGGTTGTTGATGTGGCACCCCAACCCCCATGTAAAAATGAGGAAAAGGGGGTGATGGTGACAGCTGGACCACTTAAACAGCAAATGTACAGTGCAGCTGTTAACTGGAGTTTGTCAAAATAAGAGCTTAAAATACTTAATCCAGTCGTTGTACAATTTAAATGAGGAAATCCTAAGCAGAATAACTTTAAACTGCGTCGTTATCCGTTTAACTGTCAAAATAGCTTAAACTGAATCTGATAAGAACTGTTAAAAATAATGGATAAAAAGTTAAGGAAATAACTAGAAGCAATTATCCAGTTGCTGTAAGGTCTGGAAACCAGCAGCAGATGGGTTTTAAATGAGAGTTTTCCAAAAGAAAAAAAAAAAAGCTGTTTGGTTAAATCAGTTACTCAGTGTCGCACAGACTTCACAGACTGAATGAATCACGGCCTGGACTTAGGGAGCAGCTTGTTAACAGCTTATGACCTTGATCCACTGTGCTAACTGCCACAAAGCTAAACTAAAAGCTTTGTCTTTAGAAAAACTGGACGGTAAGAATTTTATTGACATCTGTATACCAACAGTGTGTAGTTGTAGCTGGCCTTCCTTCATAAATGCATACCTGTTATTAATTCCCTTATGAGTATGCAACACTACAGCAACCATTATATAAAGTAGTGATCGGCAAAACTCCACACACAAGTGCAACTTGCTATGACCAAGGATTCTAACTATCCTTTGAACCACCCCCTTTGTGTGCCATGGTGATGGGCCATGCTTTGTCTCAAAGGTGAGATATCTTGGATTTATCCTTCATGACAGGCAAGTGTCTGCCATTATGAAGTTGTCTTGTTACCTTCAGTGGAGTACAGCTGGCTGAAATTCCTCATTATTTCCAATGACTTAGCAGAGATTACTCAAGCTGCTGTTTCCTTCTGTCGCCGTTACTGCGGCTCCATTTACCTGGAGCTTCCTAACACAGAAGTTGGTCGTTTGTAACTGGTGCAGACTATGCTGACTGAAACCCTGGTCTACCGTGATATTTTACCCCTTTTCTAGATCCTATGCTTGCTGCCCATCTTATCATGGGTAGTTTACAAAGTTCTTTGGTTAGTATAATTGATTAAGCTATGAGGACCCAAAGCTCCATATGGAGTTGCTGTTCCCACATTGATTTCTCCTTGTCCTCCACTCTGCTGCTTTGGGTTTGCTTAGTGATTCTGGAGGTGCAATTTGAGTCCTCTGGCATTAAGTATATATAATATCAAGCAACGCACCTTTGAAACTTGCTTCCTCTGGTGTCTGCCATTTTAGGTGTCTTCAGGAGGTCCCTGAAGTCACTCACCTATTTCAGCTTGCTTTTTGACCTACATCAGTGTTTGTTTTTCTGTTCCTGTATTAAATCTTTTACTGAAGATTAAGATTGTATTCATAACTCCATCTTTTTGTTTAGGTTAACCACATTTCAATACCAGCTTGGTTAGCATTCTGTGAAGCATGGGTCTGTTTACCTGTCATTGACTCTCCTTGTTCCTTTTACATGTGAATTGATATGAATGACTTGGAAAACGTGGCAAAGCCTTTAGGTCACTTGATGCTTTAAACTGGTTTTAAATATATCTATAATCTATATTTCTATATATTTGTTTATTTAGCATTTATTTACCGGGAAAGTCCAACTGGGGTAGAGGCCATTTTCAGCAGAGGCCCAGGGAGAAACGCTTCAGAAGCATGTCTTTGCAATGTGCGAGAAAACCAGAGTACCCAGAGGAAACCCATGCAAATACAGGGAGAACATGCAGACTCCGCAGAGAAGGCACACCAGCTGAGACTCGAACCAGAGAACCTCTTGCTGTGAGGCAATAGTGCTAACTGCTGCACCACTGCACTGCCCAAATAAAAAAAAAATGATATGCGTATGTATGATGTATATATGTGATATATATGTATGTATATGTGTATATATATGTGTGTGTGTGTGTGTGTGTGTGTGTATGTATGTATGTATGTATGTATGTATATATATATATATATATATATATATATATATATATATATATATATATATATAAACTGAAGTTACTTTTAATGTGAGTTGTGCCTTATGACTTTTCCTAAATTGCACAAAGTTTTAACCGACCATGATGTCATGCTAGTTGGTGTTCAGTAAAATGGAGTGTAATTGTCTAGCTAATTTTCACAAAATACAAGTAGTTACTCTCTCTTGAAAGTGCAGTTACAGCAGCTTAGCATGATGCACTTTTTAACACACGGTTACTTGGTATGAATCAGTACAATGGTTTATACAAGTGTTTCAGACTTTATTACGCTAATTATGCCTAAGCATGGTTAAATCACCAGGTGCTGTCTCATAATATTTGTCTGGTTATTACTTTTCGAAAAATAAAATAAAATGGCACTAGAACCTGAAAGAGATGTCCAGTCAGTTTGCAAGAACTTTAAGGTGATGGCTGAACTGGTCAAATATAAGAAGATGGTAACAGGAAAAGACAAACGTAAAGGCTACCTCTGATGTTAGTATTCAGAATGTATACAGTAAACGTGACTTACTAGGATGGGACAGGAGTGAAAAAACAGTAGCCTTCTGTGAGGTGTTCGTACCTTACCCACACCCTTATTCCTATTCCTTTCTCCCATTTTTGTAGAGCAACACGTGTATGGTCTGCCTAGCTGTGAAGTTAAAACAGATCCACAGTGGTTAAACAGGATTGTAATTCAGCAGTATGCAATTTGTGTAAATACTGTGTTTGTAACAATATTAAATGTTAAGCAGTTAAGAGCAGAAATATTAATAAAATGCATTTACCAGTTTGTTCTGAAATGTAGTTTTAGAAGTTGTCATAGTACTGAAGTTTGTTGTCTGTTCATACGTGTTAATTTCTCATCATGTGGTAGCATGACTGTACCAGAAAGGGTCCAAATGTACATCAGTCTTTGAGAGACCACTGTCTTTTTTTTTTTTTTTTTTGTCAGTTTTTGTCTTTTCGGCTTTTCCCGATTAGGAGTCGGTCCGCTAATGATTGGCAGTAGAATTTTTTGGTGCAGAGTTGCCAGCCCAACCTTCAGTGAAGACATGCCCATTCACGCATGTCTTTCGGAGGCCACTCGACCGCGGGGAGGACATGCAGACTCCACACAGAAGGCACTCCAGCTGAGAATCGAACAGGAGAACCTCTTGCTGTGAGGCAACAATGCTACTGCTGCACCACCGCATCATTAATAAGATTAATTCCTGGTTGGGGTGTCTTAACATTGCTTAGTAGCGTTATTAGGTGACACAGAACAGAGCTCAATAATGTGAAAGAAGAGTTTTCCATCTAAACTTGTATGCCAGTCGGTAGTACATTTGTTTATAGTTGACTTTTGTGACTGCGAACAGCAGTCTTTTTTACTAAAAAGGAAGTTAGTTTTAGTTTTGTGATATGTTGGTGTCCCAAATCTGTGGCCTGCGGTTTGATTCTGGTTTTTGCTTTCTCTGCAGATTTTGCAGGTCTTGCCCACATCCTTGTGGGTTTTCTTTGGCTTCAGAAATCATTTTGGGTAGTTTGTCTGCATGCAGTTATACCTATCTTTTAAGTTGGCTCTTCTGAATTAACCCTAGCTTTGTTCACATGAGTTCATGTTGTGGCGCCCATTCATTTCGTATGTTGTTGTACACCACTGTTGATGTGTTAAGGCCCAGTATACTGTTAATCAAAATGGATGACAGATTTGCATTTCATTTTTGTGTTCCTCTTCTGGCAAAGAACCCATAAATAGAGATATATTTGAACGTTTGTGTTTTTTGTTTTGTTTTTTGGGGGGAGGTTTTTGTGTTTTCAAAGGATGGGTATATGGGATGGAAGGATATTGTATCATTAGGTGGGTTGCAAACTGGCTCACAGGTAGAACCCACAGTGTGAAAATAGCTGACTGCCAACCAGTCACGAATGGAATCCCACAGGGTTCAATCCTGGGTTCTCTCCTGTTTGGGATCTACTTCTCTGAAGTCCTGGCCAACACTAGGGGACTCTGGCTGACAAAGTTCGCAGACGATTGCAAGCTGGGAGCTGTTATTAACTCCGCAAGTGATATTGACATCTTATAGAAACGCGTCACTGAGACCAACAACTGGTGTCAGAACCATAGCCTTAAGCTCAATGCCAAAAAATGTGTCGGCATCCCCCTTAGGGTAAAACCCAGGTCCATGAATTACCACATCGATGGCAGTCCACTGAACACAGAAGGTGTTATAAGAGATCTGGGAACACAGGTTGAACCTCTCTTTTGACCACCACATTGCCACTGTGGTCAGAAAGTCGTATGTGGCACCTCTCATTACTAACTGTTTTGCATCCAGGAAGAAAGAGGTCATTGTCTCCCTCTACTTTTTCCTTATTAGGCCAATCATTGAGTACAATGCCCCATTTGGCATGTACCTCACTAAACATCTGCAACAACTGGAGAGGATTCATAAGTACCTCACAAAGAGGATCTAGGCCTTAAACATTTGTGCTATATAGACAGACTAAAAAAAAAACTCCAGCTATTCTCTGTCTCATATCGCCTACTTAGAGGCAATCTGTGCTTGACTTACAACGCCATGTCTGACCCAGCTCTGTTAGAAATGCTATATCTAAAGAAATCCCACTCCCTCCGCACCACACGCTCCAGCTCCAGAGACCTCAACCTCATTGCCACAATCAACAGAACATGCTGGAGGAGCAGGTTTATAATCCAGAGACTGCCCGTGCTATGGAATAGGCTTCCCATGCATGTCAAGCAGAGCATCTCACTGGCCCTTGGCCCTCTTCAAGAGAAATCTTTATGAGTGGATGGGAAATAGAAAATAAACCCCAGCGATCACTCCAGTAGCTCTACTCTACAGTGGCACTGGGAACTAAGGTCGGGTAGCACGATGCCAGGGTAATCCTATGGGCTAGGCCTGTAAAGGCTCCAGAGCCATTAGCCTAGTACACACCTATGAACCTATGGGTCCAAAAAAATGTTTTTGGTTTTGATCCATTTCAAGTCTTTGGGACAGGACTCTTCATATAGCATTTAAGGTGTGGATTACAGATGACATTTGTACATTCGTGACCTTCTGGCGTAGTAGAACAATGTGATTAAATAACATAACTCCTTCAGGTAGAAACTGGGTCTTTTATCTGGCACGTGTAGTATTGCATTTAAAAATTTCCACAAATTCTGGGAGAGCTGTACACAAAATTGTCCAATAGTTCTGTAGTTAATAGGTGCATTCATTGGTGTAAACGATTTTGTTTAAATTGCCTGGGCATTTGTTTATATGATTTTTGAAAGAGACGCTCATTGCAGTTCTATGCCATTGGCAAAGGTTTGCTGCATATGTCTTCATTTTTCTAGATTTTAAGCCTCAGCAGTTAAGTGGAATGATGTTTTCATTGTGACTTCATGCACACCACACTGTGTCAAGCACAAACTAAACTACAAAAGGAAAAAAAAAGAGGTGTGTGTAGGGATGCATTTGAATAAAAAGGATAGTGTGGGCGTAGCCAGGCATTTGAATAAACAGGCAAGTGGGAGTCTAGCCAGACATCTAAATAAAAAGATTTGTGTAAACCTTACATTTGTTCTGCACTTGTACCAATTTTTTGTACTTTGTCATGTCATTGGGGGTATTTACAAAAGTAAAATATGTCCATTACTAAGGAGGTGTGTGGTATGCGCTCCCTTTGAACTTGTGGCTACACACACACACACACACACACACACACACACACACACACACACATGCAGAAGCATCCTTTTGTTTGCTTCTTGTGAAGAGACCATTTCTGGTCTAATTTATTGGGGGGAAAATGTTAGCCCGGAGGATTGCTGGTGTATAATTCTGAGAATGCCCTTCTGTCAATGGAAACTGGCTGATCAGTATATCTTCTGGGGGGGAACTGGCTGATCAGTATATCTTCTTGGGGGGGGGGGTTGTCACATCTCTGGATGTATGCCTTTCCCAAAATGTGGTGAACCTGAAGTTCATTTTAATTCACTGGTTGGAGCAGAGGTCCCAGCCTCTTTTGTGGGTATGGGAATTTTTGCCCCCACATGAAAGTTTCGAATGATTTCCTCCTTGAAATTGTGATTACATTTTATTAATTGTTGCATGTATGCAGATCAAACCATAAAGTATAAAAAAAAAAACACTCCTGTTCTTAAGTATCTGCAAAGAGTGGACAGTCTTTCACTACTGCACTTTCATTTGGCAATCCTTGTTGGAGGGAGGGGGGAGGAATGCATTAGTGTAAGCCTTACTGTGATTTATGGTTTGTACAACTAAGAAAATGTATTGACTAATTGGACCAGTGATGAAGGCAGTATGTACTGTTATGTTAAATTCTTGAGTTTTCAATATTTGGAGTGCATGTTTACCATTCTACCTAAGAATTATACCTGTAAATTGCAACAGAATGATTATATTGGTGTTAACTTAATGTTTTCCCCTTGCAATTTTTGTTAGCAAGGGCTAGCTGTGTTAGGGTGCTAATAGCTGACAGTGATGTAGTCTTATGCTTGCTTTTTTTTTTCTCCAGAATTTTATTTCTTAAAAATCCTAATCTTTTGAAAGCCTAGCTGTAGATTAACTGTATTTATTTATTTATGTTTACAGATCAGAGGATGCAGTCACTGAACTTGTTAAGGCTTCAGCTCCTCCTTTATGTTGTCTGTGCCGAACCTCACAAGAAATGCTTCCCCGGGTGTTACTGTGAAACTGAAAGCTTCGGACTCTTTGATAGCTTCAGCTTGACAAAAGTGGACTGCCGTGGCGTTGGACCACATCTAACTCCTATTCCCATTCCGTTGGACACATCCTATCTGGATTTATCTTCAAGTAACCTAAAAACTCTTGGTGAGGCAATGCTGACAGGACCGGGCTACACTACTTTGGTCAGCCTGGACCTTAGCTATAACCAAATAACCGAATTTGAAGCCAACACTTTCTCAAAACTTCGATATTTGGAATCCTTGGATTTGAGTCACAATTCATTGCAGTCCCTTCAGGATGGAAGCTTCTCGAATCCTTCACTTGAAGATATAGATATAAGCAACAACAGACTACAAGAAATTAATTTGAACATTTTTATGCCAAAAATCCATGGGAAGCCAATTAATATAGATCTTTCCAACAATGAGATACGTTCCGTTGTTAATGGTCTTAATGAAAACATTCCTTTCATTCAGGGTTTCAATTTATCTGGAAACAGATTAACATCAGTACCAAACTTAAAAGGCTTCCTTCTTAGATATTTGAGTCTCGATAACAACCCCATTACCAAAATTGAAGAAAATGCCTTTTCTGGTATGGTGGAGCTCACTCATCTGTCCCTTGCTAATCTGCCAACTTTGACTGAGATAGCATCTAACAGCTTCAGTGGGCTGTCTGCTCTGCAGGTATTAGACTTGTCTGGTAACCCGCAACTTAAGGCCCTGTATGCAGAAGTGTTTTCTGGTTTGTTATCTCTCCAAGAATTAAATCTGTCCAACACTGCTGTAAATATGTTGCCCCAAAATATACTTCAGTATTTGCCATCAGTAAAGACCATCACTTTGGGAAACAATACCAGATGCTTTAAGACGGTAAGAAATGGACAGTTCCACAGACAGCTGGGAGTGACAAAAACAGGAATGGTATTGAAATGCTATAATCAAACCAAACCCGATGTGATGAGTCATATTATTTGATTTCACCAGGAAAAAAAAGTGGACGATACTTGACTCTGTTTTTGATTAACATGTAATGTGCCTTTTGAAAACAATTTTTAATTATTTATTTAATTATATATTTGTACAATGCTAATACTTGAGAACTGGACCGTTTTTACACACAGAAACTTTCCCCTCTGAATTTTTCAGGGCTCTGCTGTTTTCCTTTTGTGTACGCAAATACTGAAGTACGACCAGCAGCATGTCACTATGCAGTCACATAGCGATATATAACCTTATATGAATTGAATACTGACTGAAACCTCTTTACCAGATGTTGCCTGTTTTGTATGAAAACAGTTTAAGGGCTTCATTGACTTTGGGGATGAATAATTGCAAGTTCAGATTTTGGATCTCTGCTGATCAGAACAAGGCAAAATATTCACTAGCTTTCTGCTGTGAAGCACAAAGTGCCTTCTTTTGCTAAAAAAATTGCCCATTCTTGTGGTCCACCCCCACTTTGCTGCCTGAATGTTGCAGGTGTGTGTGGTACTGTGTGAGTCTGGGTGTCTGTGTACACACGGTCCCGCATTGAGTATATCTACAGCGGTATGCCCATATGCTTTGTGTGCATTCATGTACTATTACATAGAATTTTTTCACTTTGTTAAATAGCATTGCAGAATGGCTTACAGTGATGGTAGTACACATTTTTGACATATGTTAAGCTTAGTTTGCATATATGCAGCACCAGTTGATATAAAATTGGAAGTAGGCCAACATTCAAAGAGAGTTGGTACATTGCAGAATTCAGCATTAATGAAGGTTTTTTTATATCAGCAGGAGTACATTAAACCAAATCTAGGTCTTGGCTTGTCTAATCCCTCAAAGGCCTGTGTTGAACTAAAATTTTGCATTGATGGGTAATGTGGAGGTTTACATTGTAACCTGGTCTTAGGTGATCAAAAGATTGACCATTGTAGAGTCATTTCACAGTCAGTCAATGCTCTTAACAACATGACCCCTTTCTGTGTCTGTCACCTGGATGCCATACCTGGGCCTTTGTTTTGAGCCTTACAAAGTGATTCTCTCTGTTCAGAGCTTGTCCTGATGTCTGTTAATGTGTGCCTGAATTTGGCATGCAGGTGAGATTCAGTCAGCTGTAGGAAGTACAAAATCGGGGTTAATAATGTATTGATGTGATTCAGGCATCATGGCAGGGTAGCATAAATGTCTGACTGTGTGCAAGATATTGACGTTTTTATTGCTTTTCTTGAATGCTATTTATTTCCTTTTTTCTGACCAAAACACTCTTGATATTCTGCACCTTCTCATTTAATCCAGGAGGGTGAAATTGAGTATGGTGTGACTGTGAGGAAATAGGAGTATAGTTAGAGTGTACAGTTTGAGCTGGATTCTGCATGGCATAAAGGTACTAACTGAGCCCTTCTGACTTCCACGTAAACAAATCCCCACATATGTAGATTTCTGTGACAAATTGTTTCTGTGACAAAGAGTAAGAGATGTATGCCACCACTCTCTGGGTCCCATTTCACGTAAGCCATACAAATTAATGCTGGTAAATTATTTAGTGCATTCATTTATTTTGCCCCCTTCAAAATGTATTCCAAGAGAATTGACTGAAGAAAACTGAAGAATGTAGCATTTTGAAAAGATGTAGATTGTCTAGTTTGAAGTCCCTGGTACCTGTTGTCCCATCAAAGTTTTGTTCCATTGATGCTGTATTGTTCCAGTGATCATTTTTACCTGTTTTTTTTTTTTTCAAATTACATATTTGCATTTATGGCCTCCAATTTTTAATTAAAGCTGTACAGATTCTGAGGGGGTTGTTCTGTCTCTCCAGATTTGTATTCATATCCACTTGATATTGGTTGGGAGTCATGCACTCTGTCAGACAAGTTTAAAGTATAAAAGTGAAGATCTTTGGGGTGCTAAAGGAGGCTTGCCAGGGTGTTTGATCTGCCAGTGCAAATGTCTGAGCAGCTCCTGCTTCTAATCTTATTTAATTTTTATAAATGTTAAGTTCAGTGCTCAGTTGTAGAAAATGAGACCACCGATTTACCTTGTTCTTCTGACAGTTGCTGTTAGACATATGAAGAGTTTTTGCAGTCCCCCCCCCCCCCCCGTATGTGTGTGTATACTAATTTTGAGATCACCTTTCCTTGGAGCAGGAAGAATACAGATGCCACAGTGTTGGAGTTTTTTATTCACTTATTCATACTTCTAGATGAGTATTGCAAATATGTTCCTTCAGAAATTCAGTATGTACCTTTTCATCTAGTTCTTGAACTCATTCAATCAGATGTGTCCGTTTCTTCTACATTTTTCATACTTTTTAAGTTCAATAAGTGGAAATTTTGCTCTTTGTTATTGAGGAATTTGAGCTCGTCTATCTGACAACAGAAGGTATAAAACTGAAGCAGAGCTTTTTTCAGATAAGCCATGTAAAAATACAGATTCGGCCACTAAACTGCTGTGACTAGGCACAGGCCACTACTAATTAATAACAAAAGGACGTTGGAAAGAATAGCCATGGCTGTTTCATTTTACCTTTTTGTTATGTGTTTCTGTGTTGTGTGCATTTGAAACCTGTGGAGTTTGAATAGCATTTAATGGTTGAATTTAACATTTTTTTACATAATGAAAGGTTGTGTGCAATTAATGGTGAAAGCTATGTTTGTAATTTGCAGTTCATTGTTCAGTTTTATTTATTCTGTTGTGAAAAGCCTGACTGTTTTTGCAGACTTGTCATGCTGTGGTAATTTTTGTGGCATTTGAGTCTAGAATTATTGTCCAGACAAGTTTTGCAATGTTTCAGCCACTTGAATTGCACTACTCTGTCAGGCTCCGTGGCTGTGAAGTCTGTGGAACCTGTCTTCTCATGGTATCTATATAGACACACACACTTGCCATCTGGTATTGTTTAAAGGGCCCTTAATCCCAGAGTGTTTATTTTACAGTTTTCCATTCAGATCATAGGGTCCAGGTTCCCCCCAACAATCTTCATATAGTTAGTAGTCTTTCGATTTCCTCTTGGAATACTATCTGTACCCATTTTACAGTTTATACCTGATATCATCCTCTTCCTTGGTTGAAACTCTGAAAAATGTTTCCATGCTGAATTTCCAAAATTTGTTTAAAATTGATTAGTAGCATAATTTGTTGAATGGAAATTTTTTTTTAAGGAGCAATCATTTCAGGACCACTTATCTTACATTTGTGAGTTGACATAACTTGATAAAGCCTATGAAATTAACAATTCACTACCGTTGACCAAATAACTAAACAGTAAGTTGTCATTTTTCAAACGAATGCGTCATGGAGATTCTATAATGATATTTATTTTCTTTTCACCTTTGCCCAGTCTAATTGGAGCAGCAGAGACGCATACTTTGAGATTATAGAGGTTTGGTCTTGTAGTATGCAGTTCAACACTAAAACTCGTCAGTACTGTGTTGCATATATAAAACAAATGTCTGTCTTTAGCAGAATTAGAAGCCCTTCTGTGGATAAAATGGTCCTTGAATACAAACATTAAAGACCCTTCTGGGAAGGGGAGATGATAAATTTGCTTGTCCAAAAGTGACGCAATATGGCTCCTAACTGCCTTCAATCTTGTCTTCTGAGAAGAGACAGATACCTGCACTATGTAGTTACTTGTGCCTTCTGCCATATTTACTGTTCATAACTGTACATTGAAGACTTCTGTGGTACTTTCTCAAGACTCCGTTCTTGTCAAGGAGCTTTCACTGTAACTGAAACCATTGTTCTTAAAGTTAAGTCAGCAGAGATAAGCGGTAGCGCACATGCCTCTGGTAAGATCCACACACTTGCCAACTGCTTGCCGCCATTTGTAAACTCACTGGGAAGAGCTAGTCACTACTTATCCCTCTTCCTGCTGTTATATTAGTGAAAGGGGGCACTCATTTCCACTGCATTCATGTAAGCCAATTTCATACAGATCACGCAGCTAGTTGCTGTTGCAGTATTTGACGCAAGCAAATGGTAACTCTTAAAATTTCATGAGAGCAGAGGCATTTTCTTGGAGTTTGTGGCACTTTTAAATTCAAACCGTTTACACTACATAAATTTTACTTTTTTACGGTATGTCATTAACTCTAATCAGATTGTTAAAGACCCATGTTCATTTATTAGTCTACTGATCTGATGCATTCCATTTTGGATTTTGAATGTAAAAATGTGTTATTCTGAGATAATAAGTCTGTGAAGTAGAGCCCATGAATGGGTTACGTTTTCTGCTGGCAGAATGTTTTTTAATTTTGTTGATAATTTTATAATGATTATAATTTTGTAAATGGTCAAACAAAATTGAAAATGCTAGTGCAGTCTGTGCTAACATCATTTGTGGTAAAATACCTGTCTGTGACAATCCATTTTTAAACAGTTACTATAATTTTAGTAGGATGTACGCTGTTAGCCAAATAAACAATGATTTTCCTAAAACAGCTGTATGCATTTTTTAGTTACTAAGAATTATAGTTTATGTATGAAGTTAATATCCATTAAATGAAATTATACATTTGCATTTGTGTTTTAATAAACGTTTTCTTTTGGAACCATTAATTGTAGCCTGTTTTTTCATCTGCACCCTTGTATTTAGAATGGTCTGTACAGTAACAATTGATGGTCACTATTTTGTCATCTCTACCTTTGTTTAGAATAGCCACTAAATTTCTTAACTGTATGTGCCCCCCTCCCCACTGCTGTAGATGTCACGTATCCTGTTATTCATGCCTGTGTTGTCACTCTTATGAGAATCTGAGAAGTGTGGCTGATATGTACAACCACGTGGAAAAACTGCAAAGATGTAGGAACACTTTCATCAGTCTTTACAAAAATTCTCAATTTTTTTTAGTTTAATATCAACTTTTGACTGAAATTATAAAACCACTTACATATTCAAAGTAAATCTTAAGAATGACTTTTTTTTAGTCTGAGGTTCACGTTTTACTGAAACTGTAAAACCACTTACATATTCAACTAAATATTAAGTATGACATTTTTTTTATTTTGATTAAAAAAATAAGTGACATTTTAACACATTATATACTAAAGAGAGTTCTATTTCTCTGGTTGCAAAGTAAATTGTTCTGAGGTAAGTTTCAATATTTTACTGTGTGTTAGTGTTTTATGTCATATGAAGACTGTGTTAAAGTGGATAACTTTTCACTGGTATGGATAATTAAATGAAACTTGTGAGGAGAGGTGAAGATATCCCACTTTACATTGTTGAATCAGTGAAGGCAGTAACAAGTTTTGCTTTTCTTTGCATGTTGTACAAGAGAGGGGTTTCCGTACTAAAAATGCTTCTTTCTGAAAGGATTTGAATTTAAATGCCTAACAATTCTAGACTTAAAATGCTTAACAAATGTAGACTAATATTTGAAATGAGTTGTGGAATGGTAATTCCACAGATGTTTCTGGCCCGGGTTCCTATCACGAAATCGAAGAAGCTGGAGATCAAATGGCTTTAACATCGGAAATGCCATTTGTCGATGTGTTTTTTTGTGAGCTCATAGTACACTGAAGATTGGAAAAATTTCCCTTTCCTCACTATAGTGCAATCTCTGAGTTGGTATGTATAATTAGCGGAGGAAGAGCGACTTCGAGGTATGGCATTTTCAGTGTTTAAGCCGTTTTTTCTCAGGTCTTTTCGATCTTGTAATATAGACCCTTCTGGCTCATGTGTGCATTCAAAAACATAAGGTCACATTAATACTGCAAGGCAAGCTATTTTTATTTAAACTGTTCTTTATAAATACTGGCAGTGCAGCTACAAACTGACTACAAACCGTGTCACCATGCATTGTGTTCTTTTATAATTAAGGGGTTTTGGAATTGATAGATGCTCTTCATGTTTCACTGTTGCATTCATCACACTTGGGTTATCTGCCTGCAGGTAGCCATCAGTCAGCCCGAATACCAGAGACTTGGGATTTCTGCGTCAGATGCTGTTGCCTCTTCCATGATGTCAGGTCGTCAGGGTATAAAACATGCAGCGGACGCCATTACATCAGTCTTTCTTGCTGAGTAGGAGCCCGAAGCAGCAGCAGTTCGCAAGTGCCGGTCAGCCGCTACCTGAAATTTTTGTTTTTCGAGTTTCAAACCTGAAGTGTTCTAAAGATAAGTACCCAGTTGGGAATCCTGTTTTATTGATCTAACCGATGTCAGAAAAAGTTAACAATTGTCTTGCCTGTGGAAAACAAATACCTCACAGAGATTTTCATTCTTACTGCATTACCTGTTTAGGCCCAGACCGCGATGTCCCTCACGGTCAGTTTTGTGCCTTGTTTAACGCCCGAACCATTCGTCGTTGGGCTATCTTTGTCACTAAATTCTTTCGGTCTCTTTCTCCATATTCCAAAATGGTTTCAATAAGCCATCCAACGACCAATCTTCCAAAAAAACATAAAGATAAAGACAGAGACAGACCGCATAGGTCCAAAACTGCCGGCCAGTGCTTCCGTTAAGCTAGTCGCCAGTACTCATTGAGGCGCCTTTACAGCCCCTGATGCCTGCTTTTGCAGATTCGCAGGCCTCTGCTGAGACCCATTTGGAGTCCCGTATGCTGCGAGATGCTTCTTCGACTATGGAACCTGCGAATGTCTCTACCTTGGATGGTCCGGAGCCGCTGTGCAGGCACTGGCTTCTGAGGGCGTATTCCGACTGAACGATGTTCGCATTAAACCGACATCATTTTTAGCTAAAACTACCGAGTTTCTCAGGCCCAGAGTATGCACTATGCCTAGAAAACAGATGGCCAAAGCACATGCTCAAGCTCCCATGCCACAAAAACAAATGCTTAGAATGGCTGAAGACTTTATTATCCTAATTAAGGGAAGCCAGCCTTCCCCTGCTAAAAGACAAAGAATTGAATTTCACTCTGATTCTACAGATTAGGAGTCCGATGACTCTGACCCTTCTGATTACCAGGACATACCCTTAACAACCTATGAGGATTCAGATGCAGAGGAATCTATTCCCTCTGCCTCCCCTCCAGAGGATTTTTCTTTTGTGAAACCTTGCATACTTTAAGAGAGCATTTCCGCTGGGAATGCCAGGACTACCCTCAGTCCAAAAAGAGACTCAGAGAATTTTTAGAGTTGACTCAGCACAGGCCTCTAGCTATACCCCCTGTCCTGGATATTGTAGATGATGTCTTCGGAATCCAGTCTTACTCCAGACACTTTACCACCGGCCCCTAAAAACCTGACCGGTACTGCAGTGCACCTGATTCTCACAAATTTCTCTTTAAGAATCCTACTGCGGATTCAGAGATGATTTCCCAGGGACCTAAAGGCATTAAGGCTACTACATCCAGAAACCCTACCCCTTCAGACAGGGATTCAAGAGCTTTAGACAGATGGGGTAAGAAGGTATATACCTCTGCAACTCTTGCCATCAGGGCATTGAATTGCCAGATGTCCTTCAAGAATGCAACTGCAGTCATAACATATGGGTTGTCCTGCCTCAGGCAGCCTCGTTGGTCAATTTCCAAAGTGGGGGTCTGTCCTGTCGCCTGCTCTCTCTCCCCTCCCGCGGCGACCACGGCTGGAGAGGACGGCCGCATCTTTCTCCTTCTTTCCTTCCGTCTTGCCCTGCAGAAGCAGTTCAGAAGTGCCAGTGCCAGCCAGCCCAGTCTTTTGTGTTTTTCTGTTCAGTCATCTAAAAAAGTTAAGTACCCTAAACAAGATTTATTCACAAATTGAGAAAGTTTTGTCTTGTGGTATAAGGACTTCCATTCTCTGCCTTTCAGCCTGTGTGAGGACTTTTTCGGTGAATCTTTTGATATCATGCGCTTTTCGGTGAATCTTTTTATATATCATACGATCAACCGGGACCGACATCTCGGCCCGCCAACTACGTTGCTACTCCCAAACCTCTGCTAGTGCTCCGGTTCCTTCGAAGTGGTAACCCACGCTCCAGGCTGCTGACACAGGCGTTAACCGACCCTACCCACGGTCTCGGAGATGCCGCTTGTGATTTTCCTCCGAAACTGAAGTTCTGGATGTACCCGACACCATTTCTGTGGACAAGGTTACGCCTGCGCGGGTGGGGCTGCCCTCCTGTATCCATGTCCATCAAGGCCTTTGCTTATTTCCCTTATCAGGGGTCTCAGCCTCATCCGGAAGGGGTTCCCAGCCACCCTGCAGAAAAGGCCCAGGACTGAGCAGGCGGACGGACCTCTCCTCTGATGAAGCCTCTGGGGATTCTGAACATTCTGATACCCCCTCCAGAGGATTTTTCATTTGGTGAGGTCCATGAGGGAACATTTTCAATGGCAGGGTCAGGAATTCTCTGACTCCAGGAAAAGGCTTCGCATCTTCCCTCAAGCTCCCCCAGCAGGCCTTTAGCTATTCCACCTGTTATGGATGTTTTGATGATGTTTTCTCTGACTCCAGTGCTAACCCTGATCTCTGTGGATCTAGAAACTATTTCACAGGGCCGTGGCTACCTCCTCTGTCAAAGTATATACTTCTACTACTTTCACATGTTTCAGTACCAGGATTTTCTCCTGGATGAATTGCCAGTTTCACATGTTGAAGTACCAGCAACATATTATGTAACTAATTAAACAAAAAATGGTGTTATTTCCAGATTGTGCAGAAAATAAAGATTTACAAGAGTTAATGCATTCTGCAAGTTAGTAAGCATACCTTGCAGTGTGGCTTTGATGCCCTAGAAGCATCTTGCAGGGCTGCAGTCACTGGGTCTGTACTGAGAAGGCATGCTTGGCTGAAGGAACAAATCTTGCCAGATCATGTCAAATCTAAATTTCTAAACGCTCCTTTAAATCAGGACCATTTGTTTGGCACCAAAGCAGAAGTTGTTCTTAAAAGGATGGAAGAAAAAGCTAAATCTATGCAAACTGTCAAAGAATTCTTACAGGTGCATCCATCTAGATTCAGTAGGCATTGGCCTTCTAAAAACTGGTCCTTTCCAGCCCCTTCCAGGCCTTTTTAGTCCAAACCCAGGGGAACCAGACCACCAAGACTACAGTCTCAGGGTATGCAGCGATCTAAACAATGGAGTGCTCCCACCTCAAAAACAGGGAGTGGTAAGCCACCCCTTATGGAAAAAGTTCACAATGACTTATCAGTTATCCTTCCCAGCCCTGCCCAATTACTTGCACGCCTTGGAAGAAAACGTGCCCTTCATGCAAAAAAATGGATGTCTATTACTCAGGACCAATGGGTTCTAAACATTGTATCCCAAAGATACAGATTCTACTTCCATTCACTGCCATCCCCAAGCAGGTTTCCACACCTTCCTCCAAACCAGTGGGCAGAGGCCAAAAAGCCAGTACTTTCCCTGCTCAATATCAGGGCTATTCAAAATATTCCAGTAGAACAAAGGGGACAGGGTTTCTATTCCAGACTGTTCTGGTGCCCAGAAAAGAGGGATTGTTGTGCTCAATCCTGGATCTGTCAATTCTCAACACCTTTCTGGTGGTCCCAAAATTCAAAATGCTTACCCTGCAACACCTTCTCCTTATGCTAGTCAAGGATGCCTGTTTAGTCACCCTAGACTTAAAAGAAGCTTATCTGCACATCCCATAAGGGAGTCTTGCAGGAAATATCTACGTTTCAGGGCAGGCTCTATGCAGCATCAGTTCTTTGCACTTCCCTTTGGCTTATCTACTGCGCCCAGAGTATTCACAAAGTGCCTGGCTCTAGCCATTGCATACTGCAGGCAGAGAAATATCCAAACTTTCCTATATTTGGACGATTGCCTGATTCAGGTGGACAGTCAGGAATTGCTGCTTCAGCACCTGGCATTTGTAAAAAGACTCCTAACTTCATTGGGATACACCATCAATGAAAAGAAATCACAGCTGGTTCCCAGTCAAAAAATTGTATTCCTGGGAGCAAGTTTGAACACAATTTTCCAGATGGCTTTTCTCACTCCAGAAAAACAGGTCTATTTGGCCAACTACTTCAAACAAATGGCAACCAAAACCCAGCTGTCTGCAAGGAAAATACTGTAAGCCCTAGGGTTCATGGCCTCATGCATTCTACTAATTCCATATGCAAGACTGCATATGAGGAAACTTCAATGGTACTTAAAAAGTCTGTGGTGTCAACATTCTCAGGACCTGGAGTCATTCCTATCATACCTTGTCTAAGGACAGAGTTCCTTTGCTGGGCAGAAGCATGTAACCACAACAAGGGACTCCCTTTCACTCAACCCCTCGCCACTCAAACACTGACAACCGACACATCAGACTATGCATGGGGGGCTCACATGGCAGGCAAATGCATTCAGGTCAGGTGGAGCCCAGGACAAATTTTCCTGCTTATCAATCAAAAAGAGATGCTAGCTGTACGGAATGCTCTGACAGCCTTCAAACACCTAATCCTTCCAGGACAGCTACTGATAAAAGCAGACACCACCACAGTTATGTGGTACATAAACAGCAGGGGGGGACCCATTCTTACCCACTCTGCAGGTTAGCCATGGCCTTGTGGGACACAGCCTTGAGCAACTAAGTGCATTACAAGCTCAATTCCTGCCAGGCAAACTAAATTCATTGGCAGATGACTTGAGCAGAGATCTCATGGACCCACACGAATGGAAACAGGAACCCAAAATATTCAAGCTCTTGAACAAATGGGGGACGCCAGATGTAGACCTGTTTGCCTCCCCTCAGAACTACCAATTGAACAAATACTGCACCAGAACTTCCCACAGTCAAGCTTGGAAAGTGGATGCCCTGTCCAGAGATTACTACCTGAAGACCTCTCAGACTTCTATGCCTCCCTCTGCCTCTCCTCTCGAAGGTCCTACTAAAGATCAAACAGGACAAGCCAAGAACAATACTGATTGCACCAGACTGGCCACGACAGCACTGGTACCCCCTTTTGTGCAGTCTGACAGTGCTACAACCATGGCACCTGCCTCAGACCCCTTCCCTGCTGTCCCAGCAGGCGAGCCAGATTCTGCACCCTCAGCTTCAAACCCTGAACCTTGCAGCCTGGCTAATCCCCTGAACTCCCCTCTAGCAACCCACAGTAAGCAGGTGCTGGATGTCATTCTTGAGGCAAGGAGGCCTAGTACTAGAAAATCCTATTCAGAAATGTGGAAAAGATACTGTTCCTGGAGCCAGTCTCAGGTGATGGGCACAACAGTACCCAGCTTACTTCATATTCTAGATTATTTAACAGAAATGCTCCACAAGGGCCTATCTTTCTCTTCAATTAAGATTCATACCTCAGCTTTATCAGCACATTATAAATACTGAGCCACCCCTCTTCTCTCATCCACTGCTAAAACAATTCCTTAGAGGGACCAACAATGTAAGACCCCCCCCCCCCCAGATGAGCTCCCACTCCAGCCTGGGACCTAAACTTTGTGTTGGAAAAACTTACTCTTTCCCCCTTTGAACCAGCTGCTACAGCAGAGTTAAAATTCCTTTCTTGGAAAACAGCTTTACTTCTAGCCATCACTTCTGCAGGAAGAGTGTCTGAACTGCAGGCCTTATGGCAGTGGAACCCTACATTATCTTCCATGCGGACAGGGTTTCCCTCGGGACTAATGCATCATTTATGCCCAAGGTGGTATCTAGTGTAGCTCTTAACCAGTCTATTCATTTGCCTACTTTTTTCCCCTAATCCCCAGAATAAAGGGGAAAGGATACTGCATTCCCTGGATGTGCACAGACAGCGTAGATTCTATTTGGACAGGATTAAGCCTCTCAGAAAATCTGACCAGCTGCTAGTCAGCTTTGCTGCAGGAGCACAGGGGAAGGCCATTTCAAAGCAAACCATTTCCAAATGGATAGCACATTGCATTAATTTCTGCTAGAAGCACCATGGAAAACCTACCCCAAGGGATAGGAACACATTCCACCAGGGCTGCATCTACCTCACTGCATTTCTCAGAGGAGTCCCTACCAGGGACATCCTGGAAGCTGTAACATGGAGCTCTGTACATACTTTCACCAAGCATTACCACTTGCCTATTTTTTCTAAATCCAGAGCTGAATTTGCCACAGCAGTCTTACAGGGCCTGATTGCTAGCCCTAATGCTCGTTAACTACCTCCACCCTTCCTTAGCTTTGGGAATCAACCCCAATGTGATGACTGCAACAGTGAAACACGAAAAACATAGTACAGTTGTGTACACTTACCATAAATGTAGATATTGGAGTGTATTTACTGTTGCAGTCCTAGTTACCCTCCCTGCAGCCCCCTGACTTCTCTTGACTTTTACCTATCCTATTTGTTTGGTATATATTATATCATGTGTATTTGCTTTTTTGCTGGGGGTGTTCCATACCATATAATTGCTTCCTATTGTGGGAGCACCTGACATCTGGGGCAAGAAAAACTGATGTAATGGTGTCGGCTGCATGTTTTATACCCCTGACGACCTGACGTCATGGAAGAAGCGACAGCATCAGATGCAGAAATCATAAGACTCTGGTATTTAGGCCAGCTGAGGGCTACCTGCAGGCAGATAACCCAAATGTGATGACTGCAACAATGAATCAAACATCTACATTTGTGGTAAGTGTACACAACTGTACTTTCTCTCTATCCTTTCTACCTATCCTCTTTATGGCCATTTTTAATAGCAGTGGTATTTACTTTTTACTGGTGGTGTTCCACACCATATAATAGCTTCTTATTTGGGGGGGCTCCTAACATTTGGGGCAAGAAAAACTGATGTAATGGTGTCGGCTGCATGTTTTATACCCCTGACGACCTGATGTCATGGAAGAGGTGACACCATCCGACGCAGAAATCCCAAGACTCTGCAGGCAGATAACACAGGTGTGATGACTGCAACAGTGAATACACTTGAACATCCACATTTATGGTAAGTGTACACAACTGTACTTTTAGTGCTAAATATATTTCCTGGGGCAACAGTTTATTGATGTAAATCCATTTCAGTCAAGTGGGCTTAGGTAATTATTAGCCTTATAAAACAAAGAATTCAGTTTGCAGTTTCAATATTTTTGCAAAATATTTCTGTATTTTTTATAAAAAATATGTCTTCAGTTTTCAAATAGGCCTGCTTATTTGTGAGAAATTCTAAATGAGCGTAATGCAGTATTTCAAGAAAAAAACAAAATGGGCTTTAGCAATGTAGTATATAGTGAAAATAAAAGAAACAGTTCCGCAGTAATGGGTCATGAAATTGGATGCCTGAAAGAAGATTGCTGCAAAGTGAAAAAATGTCTTTGCTACCACCCCTCCACCCCCAAGAAGACCTCTCGACTGGTTTTATCACTAGGGGTTTATGGGAGCAAAACCCTTGCTTGAGATATGTAGAGAGATTTACCCATTCAGAGAAGGCAGTTGCAAAAGTTCAATTTGATATGCCATGTGCGTCTTTTAAAGTGACATTACTGACAAGTTCTTAAATTGTGCTTTTATGTTTGGAACCTAGACAAAAAAAAGCAATCTACATGTTGTCTTTTTAATATTTTGACCGAGTCAGATGGAACATTCTGTTTTATTTTAAAGTTGTGCCGACATGTTTGGAACATTCAGTTAGCAAACCCAGGAAGCTACATCTGTTTTAACCAGGTCTGCTATGAATAATCAGATTTTGTGTAATCGACACATGATTATTTAAACATGCATCGTGTAAAGCATGAGGTCAGTAGTCCTAGCAGCAACAACTGCCACAAAACATGAGGTCAGTAGCCCAAACAGCAACAACTGCCATAAAACACGCACAAAACAATATACCCCCCCCCCCGTATCCCCCAATGTTGGGGACAGGCCTTTTAGCTCATACAGTTGGACTGCATGATCACAAAACTCTGAGAAGAGGAATAAAGTAAGGACAAGGCAGCAGTCATGTTGCAAGTTTAGCAACCATGCCAAGATACCTGTAATCTTTCAAGTTCGACATTCTAAGAGTCTTCTATACTAACACACACACACACACACACTTACAAACATTGTTAGTGAGTTGTAGCTGAGGGCTTCTCTGAGTTCTTATTCTAACTGATGCTTGACAGGGTGAGGGATTAGATATTTTTGGTCATTTCTTGTCATTCTGAATTTGTGTTTACATACAGATAGTGAAGGTGGCAAAGGGTTATAATTTTTATAAATTGGGAATTTCAACCTAGATGCATGTTTTCAGGTACCAGTCTGAAATTCTTCTAGTAGAAGTTGATGGCTTGATCAAGGCACAGGTACTAAATGTACAGTCTGTTCTTTAAGTCCAAAACAAAATGTTGATCACTGATTGAGATTTATTGAAATGTTGTCTCAGTTGCACAGCAAGCTATAATAGTGGATGATTTCAACTACCCTGACACAAAGTGAATAGCTGGTGTCTGCAAAATCATACATGGAAAGTCTTCAGAGCATACGAGAGGTGGTATTTGTCAGAGACCTCTAGCTTAGTGATACTAACCCAGTCAGAAAAGGTTAAATAAATTATCTCAATTGGTGCAGCGGTAGTGTTGTTGCCTCACAGCAAGAGGTTCTCCCGTTCAGTTCTCGGCTGGGGTGCGGGGAGTGCCTTCTGTGTGGAGTCTGCATGTCCTCCCCGCGGTTGGGTGGGCGTTCAAAAGACATGCGTAAATGGGTGTGCCTTCATTGAAGGTTGGATGTCGAGCTGGCACCTCAGCGTTCGTGAAAATCTATTGCCAATCATTAGCAGACTGAAGTTCCACTCTGGCGACCCCTAACCGGGAAAAGCCGAAAGACCACAACAAGTTTCTCTACTCATAACACTAATATTTTTAAACTTGTCATTCACCCGGTCAGGATGTAAGAGACGAACATTCGTGGGTTTGATTCAAGCAGCTTTATTATGTACAAACACATCAGGAATGAGGCAATAACCTTAACTTAAATAAACTTACAAACTAACTGACTCTCTCTTTCATAGGTTCATAGGTTTATACTAGGCTATCTGCCCTAAGGCATTTATAAGCCTAGCCCAAATTTTTGTGGCTTACGCCACCCCTTATATGAAAAAATACTGTGCCCATTAGTTTGTTGTGCCTCTGTCCAGCAGTGAAACAGAGATGATTCCTGGGATAAACCTACGATCTCCCATCCACAGGTCAAGATTTCTCTTGAACAGAGCCAGCGAGGTGCTCTGCCTCACATGGACCGGGATTTTATTCCACAGCATAGGGAGTCTCTGAGTGATAAATCTATCCCTCCAGCACGTCCTATTTATATCCGTGCTAAGGTTTAAGTCGCTTGCTCTAGTGGTTTTGGTGGATTTGGATTTTTTGAGGTGGAGCATGTCCATTAATTCCGAGTTGACATGGCCTTGTATGTCAGGCGCATGTCACCTCTGAGCAGACGGTATGCAACTGAATAGAGCTGGAGTTTCTTCAATCTGGCAGCATATGACAGATTTTGGAGTCCCTTTATCCTTTTGGTGAGGAACTTTGGGTCTCCAATTGCTGCAGATGTCGGGTGCGATACATCCCGAATGGGGCATTGTACTCGATCATTGGTCTGATAAGTGAAGAGTACAGGGGAACAATGACCTCACTAGATCAGGATGTGAATCCCTTCATGATCAGGTGGGCAGTGTAGAAGGTCTTTCTAACCACTTTAGCAACGTGAATGTCAAAAGAAAGGCCACTGTCAACCTGGGTCCCCAGGTCCCTGATAACCTCTTCTGTGCTTAGTGGATTGCCACCTATATGGTAGCTTGGGTCCCCTATATCTTTGTTTATGAGCTCCATTATGATCCTCTCCATAGCTTTGCAGACTAGACTTGTTAAGCTTATGGGGCGGTAATTACCAGGGTCCATAGAGGCACCGCCTTTGTGGAGTGGGACCACAGTTGCCGTACGCCACTCCTTGGGCACGTATCCTGTGGTAAGGCTGAGATTAAACAGCTGCCTTATGTGCGGGTTTAATTCCTCATTTAGCTTGTAGCACACAGCCGGGGCACCATCCGTCCCATTGATGCTGTGTTTTTAGCTTTAGAGGGAGCAGCTTTCACCTGCGCATTTGAGATGTCTGGGAGGCTACACTCTGCTGGGATAGTTATCTCTCTTTTAGGGGAGAGGGGTGAAGTTTGCACTGAACCTGTCTGCCAGTATGTTGGCAATGTCTGTGGGTTCAGTGATTTTTGTATCATTTTGGACTAATTCAGAGCATATCTGGGAGTTTCCACCCAGGTTCCTAACATAGCTGAAAAAGGCCTTATGATTGTCCTTTGAATCCATGGCAATACATTCTCATTCTCTGGCCGCACTCTCAAATGACACTGAAGCTAGCACATGCTTGCTATTTATATGCATGTGCCAACCTTGGAAATGCTTCTTAAACATACAGCACACATACATATTCTGCATCCTCCCTCTTTGAGAAATTAATCGTACTTCATTGTTGACATTAATTGACATGCAATAAATACAGGATAATTCTTAGACATGCAATTCAAGTATATCTGTGTTGCTGTGTATTTTACACTAGGTCTAGAGATGTGACCAAATCGTGTGACATAGAATTTAGTTAGGTTTAGTAATTGGAACGGTCTCTACTGAATGTTCAACCTTAGGGACATCAGGAACATCATCAGAAGTAGTTATGGAAGTTGAGACATGTTCTGTAACAGGAGCATTGTCTGGATTGCTCTGAGATCTAGAGTCTATATCACAAGAACAATGCTGCAATATTGGTTCTGATACAGGAAGATGAGGTCTGTGATTTCTCCAATACTCTACACCCTCAGATTCTACAAAACAGGATCTCTGGTTGGTACATAAACCTGTTACTTGAACAATCTGGTCAAACCTTTCGCGGTTTGTATCCTCACTGTCTCTCCTTTTTTCGATGGACGAAGAGATCTGCTAATGTTATCATAACTGGACGTCTGAAAAGAATGTTTTCTGAGTAGTTGGGCTTGGATTGCTCTATTATTTTTAGCTTTAGGCCTCAACAAACTGGAGCAATTAGGCAAGGTTGTTCTGGTTTGCCTGGATGAAAGTCTTTGAGCAGGTGAACCAAATATATTGTCACTGGGTATGTTTGTGACATTGACTAAATTCAAAAAGATGGTATTGTCACACTTTGACTTCTCTAGTAATTGCTTTGCTGTCTGTATTGCACGTTCACCTGGACCATTTGACTGTGCATATTCAGGACTACTAGTAAAATGTATAAAGTCCCATTCCCTTGCAAATTTCTGACACAGTTGACTGGTAAATTCCATACCATTTTCAGAGATTAGCTTATGTGGACTACCATGGACTGAGAAATGACGTTTCAACTTGGTAATAACAGTAGTGGATGTTAGGTTAGGCAACAAATCGAATAAGAGTCTACCAACACTAAGTAATGCTGATTGTTCCACTCGAACATGTCATTGGCTACTGTTGACCCAGACCAAGGTAGTTCAGGAACTTGACTTGGCTGAAGTGCCTCTTTTTGTAGATGCAGTTTAGTACTATTGCATACCGAACAAGATGAAACTACTTTGTCAATGTCTTTCTCTAGAGAAAGCCAAAATACTAGTCCTGTCACTCTTCTTTTGGTAGATTCAGGACCTGGGTGGTCAAGATGCAAAGTCTGGATATGTTCATGTTGTAAGGAAGCAAGAACAACAACTTTAGTACCTTTGAAAATAGTGTCATCTTCCATCAACATGTCATCTCTGTGAAGAAAATAAGGTTGCACTTCAGACGGTACACTAGATTGCTTTGAGGACCATCCTTACTTGGATGTAGTGGTTGTGATTTTGCAAAACAGGATCAGTCTTTGATCTCTCAGCTCATCAAGTCTCGTGGTCAAAAAATTACACACTTCCATTACATCAAAGTCAAAATTCTCTGCATCAAACTGTTCTGTGGTATTTCTGGGTGATCTGGATAAGGTGTCAGACAGATAAAGAAGTTTGCCTTTTGTTTAGACCATTTTGAAGTTGTACTTTTGTAATTTGAGCATCATTCTTTGCAATCTTGCTGGAGCGGAATGCATAGGATTTTTTAAGATAGTAACGAACGGTTAGTAATAAGTTTCAATCTGAAGATCTCGACCAGGAGAACATCGATATCTGTGCAGTAACTGAAAACTGGTTCAAGGCTCCAGGGAGCACCCCTGCAATACCAGGCTACACTTTTACCACACTTTTCGGCCACAAAACCAGGACCGAAACACTAAAGGTGGAGGAGTGTCCATATTCACCAAGGATATTCACACCTCCAGGCTAGTTGCCCAACACAATGCATCTGAAATTCTCCAGGTGTAACTAGCACTAGGTAAGACTGCAATCCAAATTGTAGCTTGCTACAGATCCCCATCCAAGCCCCGAGATTCTCACTACACCTTTCTAAACATACTGGAAAATATTAAGATACAGCCAAACACCCTAATACTGGGTGATTTCAACTACCCTGCCACACCGAAAACTACTGGTACAACTCCTTTTCCCACTGGTTCTTGAATTCATAAATTCCAACGCCTGATCAACTAATCCATTGTCCCACCAGGGTCCAATATCCTAGACCCGTCATTACCAGCATGGAGATAGATGCTCCACACCAGTGGTCACACCCTCATTGGTCAGGTCTGACCATAAGCAACAACCCCTGACATCCACATCCCACCCCACCCCCAGTAAGGAAACCTTAAAAAACTCCAAAGCCAACTTCGCTACTGAAGTCAGAAGTGACAAACTTCACAACACCCACGCAGATGGGATCTGGAAGTTCGACTGCAGAATCCTACACTAAGGCACTGTACGAGCACATCCACTCATGCATGAATCATGCCATCCCAAATAGAACCAAGATGCTCTTCTCCAAAAAAAGGAACCCAATCTGGTGGTCCCCTGCTATAAACAAACTATACAACAGAAGGAAGAAACTGTTGCAAAAAAGAGGAAAATCCCAGGATGCAAAAAACTCCCTCACCAGCCTTAAGAAGCTGAGATCCCTCATAAAATCCTCAAAAGCTAGTTACGAAAATAAAATTGGCAAAGATTCCAGACAACCACAAGGCATTCTATAGTTATGTCAAGAATCTAAATGGCAATGCTCAGATCTGCTCTGAGTTACAACAGAATGGCATTAAATATACTGATCCCAAGCATATTGCCAATATCCTAGCAGATCGATTTAGTGCCAACTTCACCCCACTCACCCCTAAAGGGCCCATCTCAATACCAAAAGACTGCCAAATTATAATCACGGCCACACAGGTAGTAAAATTCTCCAGGTGTAACTAGCACTAGGTAAGACTGCAATCCAAATTGTAGCTTGCTACAGATCCCCATCCAAGCCCCGAGATTCTCACTACACCTTTCTAAACATACTGGAAAATATTAAGATACAGCCAAACACCCTAATACTGGGTGATTTCAACTACCCTGCCATTAATTCGGAAAACTACTCGGGTACCAACTCCTTTTCCCACTGGTTCTTGGAATTCATAAATTCCAACGCCCTGGATCAACTAATCCATTGTCCCACCAGGGGGTCCAATATCCTAGACCCGGTCATTACCAGCATGGGAGATAGATGCTCCACACCAGTGGTCACACCCTCATTGGTCAGGTCTGACCATAAGCAAATAACCCCTGACATCCACATCCCACCCCCACCCCCCAGTAAGGAAACCTCCTTAAAAAACTTCTCCAAAGCCAACTTCAAGCTACTGAAGTCAGAAGTGACAAACTTCACAACACCCATGCAGGATGGGATCTGGAGTTCGACTGCAGAATCCTAATCCTACACTAAGGCACTGTCTGAGCACATCCACTCATGCATGAATCATGCCATCCCAAATAGAACCAAGATGCTCTTCTCCAAAAAAAGGAACCCAATCTGGTGGTCCCCTGCTATAAACAAACTATACAACAGAAGGAAGAAACTGTTGCAAAAGAGAAAATCCCAGGATGCAAAAAACTCCCTCACCAGCCTTAAGAAGCTGAGATCCCTCATAAAATCCTCAAAAGCTAGTTACGAAAATAAAATTGGCAAAGATTCCAGACAACCACAAGGCATTCTATAGTTATGTCAAGAATCTAAATGGCAATGCTCAGATCTGCTCTGAGTTACAACAGAATGGCATTAAATATACTGATCCCAAGCATATTGCCAATATCCTAGCAGATCGATTTAGTGCCAACTTCACCCCACTCTCACCCCCTAAAGGGCCCATCTCAATACCAAAAGACTGCCAAATTCCGATAATCACGGCCACACAGGTAGTAATCACACTCTCCAAAGCTAAGAATACAGCATCCATGGGACCAGATGACATCCCAGGCTGTGTACTTCATGAACTACAAAATGAACTGGCTCCTCACCTAAGTGTGATGTTTAATCATAGCCTCACCTCAGGCTTTGTGCCCACTGAGTGGTGCACAGCTACAGTTATCCCGCTTCACAAGGGACGATCCACCTTGGATCCCAGGAACTACCGTCCCATCAGTCTGACAAGCCTGATTTGCAAGGGCATGGAACGCATTATCATGGAACTTATAAACAAAGACTTTGGCAACCTTCAAACACTAGACCCCACCCAGTTTGGGTTTGTGAATGGACGATCTTGTCTCCTGAATCTGATTGACTTCTTCGAATCGGTCTCCAGAGCTGTGGACGTAGGTAAGGCAGTCCACACAGCCTATCTGGACCTCGCCAAGGCCTTTGACACCACCCCCCACTCTGGAATCATAGATAAACTTACTAAGCTGGGCATAAATCCCTACGTCACTCGATGTGTTGCTAACTGGCTTACTGACAATACCCAGACAGTAAAAGTAGCCGACTCCAAATCCAGCTCCAGACAAGTGGAGTACCTCCGGGTTCAGTCCTGGGACCACTCTTGTTTGGCATCTACTTCTCTGAAGTACAGGCCAACACTAAGGGACTCTGGCTAACAAAGTTTGCAGATGACTGAAAACTGGGAGCCATTATTGAATTCCCAAATTATGTGGATATTCTACAAAAGGGCCTTACAGAAACAGATGCCTGGTGCCAGAGCCATGGGCTCAAGCTTAATGCCAAGAAATGTATAGTTATCCTCTTTGGAAAAAAACATGTACCCATGAATTACCACATAGGTGGTAGGACACTAAACATCGAAAGTGTGATGAGAGACTTGGGGATACAGGTGGACAGTGGTCTCACTTTCGATAACCACATTGCCACAACAGTCAGGAAATCCTTCTATGTGGCACACCTCATCACTAAGGGCTTTTCATCCAGAAAAAAAGAGGTCATTATCCCACTGTACTCATCCTTCATTAGACCCATTATAGAGTATAATGCCCCGTGAGGTAAGACATCTGCAACAGCTTGAAAGGCCACAGAAATACCTCACTAAAAGCCTAAAGCAGATACCATATACTGACCATCTAAAAAAACTCCAGCTATACTCTGGCATATCGTCTACTCAGAGGCGATCTCTGCTTAACATACAAGGCCATGTCAAACCCTGAGCTGTTGGACATGCTCCACTTAAAGAAATCCCAATCACTCAGACCCACACGCTCCAAGGATCTAAACCTTGTCATCGCAATGAACAAAACATACTGGAGGGATAGGTTCCTGACCCAGAGACTCCCCATACTCTGGAATAGACTGCCCAAACATCAAGCAGAACGCCTCTTTGGCCCTCTTCAAAAGGAACCCCGATGATTAGATGGGAGATAGGAAATTTACCCCGGGGATCATGTCAGTCGCCCTGCTAGACAGGGGCCTGGAGAAGTAAATATTGTAGGAAGAAATATCCAGGGAATTGTTATGGCTAGGCTTGCATAGGCCCTAGGACCGATAGCCTAGTACCAACCTATGAACCTATGAACCTATAAATATAATCTTGAAATTTTGAACATGCAAACACAATTGCCAAAAGTTCTTTCTCAATATGAGCATATTGCATTTCAGTTTAGGTAAGAGTTCTAGATGCATAGGCTACTTGTCTGCCCTCTTGAAGAATAACTGCACCAAGACCAAACTTTGAAGCATCACAGAAGAGAGTAACTGGTCTGTTGACATGATAGTATCCTAGTGAAGGTGGAGTAGCAATTTTCTGCTTAAGATCATCAAAAGCTCTCTGGTGATGTTCTAGCTAAGAACATGCATTTTTTGTGCATCAGCTCTCTTAAAGGCACTGTCAGTTCACTGAAATCTGATATGAACTCTCCCAAATAGTTATCCATACGAAGAAAATGCTGTAGAGCTTGAACATTATCTGGTGCTGGCATCTCAAGAATAGCTGTTTGCTTAGACTGGTCTGGTGTAAACCTGTACTGGTAAAAAAAAAGAGATCTACATATGTGACATCCGGTAATCTGAATTTGCACTTCAGAGGATTGAGCTTTGTTTACTTCACATGCTCTGTCTAAAACTTTCTTGAGGTTTCTGTCATGCTCTGCTTCACTCCTGCCTCCAACCAATAAATCATCTACTATTATGGCACAGGGATAACATAAAAAGATCTGTTGCATTGCCCGCTGGAAGACTTCACTTACAGAATTTATTCCAAATGACATCCTGTGAAATCTATATCTTCCAACTGGGGTACTGAATGTAGTCAATGAAGATTTACGATCAAGCATTACTCGCCAAAATGAACTCTCTGCATCCAAGACAGAAAATACAATGGCATTCAGTATCAGAGCTGCGACTTTGACTGTTCGCATGGGATGGTGAGGTCTCTTTAATGCCTTATTCAAGTCTCTTGGGGTCGATGCATATTCTGAGTTCATCTGAGCCCTTTTTGTGAGTTGCTACCATAGACAACACCCATTCAGTTGGTTCTGTAACTGGACAAATTACACCTTGTTGCACCATTTTATCCAGCTGAGCTTTAATTCTGCTTTGCATGGCTATTGGAATTTTTCTTGCCAGCCGGACCACTGGACTGACCTCTGGGTCTAACCTCATAGAACACACAACTGGAATCTTGCCTAGCTTGTCATCGAAAACATCAGCATATTCTGAGAAAATGGCATCACTGAAACTGGAACAGGGACATGTGCTTATATGAGGAACTTCTTTAGTAAGGGAAAGTAAGTCCATTTTAAAACTATCTCTGAGACCCAGTAATGACTGCACAGGTCTTCAGACTATGTCAAACAACAACTTGTAACTGCTCCCAGCCAAATAACATGAAAGCAGTAGTGAGCCTTCAGTTTGAATTTCTTCACCTCCATAGGCAACAAGTTTCGCACAACTAGCCACATAAAGTTGTTCACCAGCCCTTACTTTGGCAAATGCTTCTGCTGACATAACATTACGCTTTGAACCAATGCCTACCTTGAGCTTAGTGGGTTTACCATGGATCCGGACAGTACAAAACCCTTTGCCAATAAATCTACTGCATTAACCTTTTCAACAATCATTTAAACACCATCTACATAGAAAGTGGACTGCAAGCCCACATGATCAACTTGCTTTTTTGAATGACCCTTCTTTGCAACTGAGTGAAGTTCACTTGATTTGCAAAACTTTTGAAAATGATTCCATTTTTTACACTTGTGACATTGCTGACCAAATGCTAAACACTTTCCTCTTCTAAACTCATGGTTGGCACCACAATTATGACCGTTAACAATGAACCAAGACTTGGGTTTTACTGATTCACCCTTGTGCTGTATTGAACATTTGCACTGTACTGAGCATGCTCCTTTAACTGAACTAGTCTTGGAACTTGCTGGAAAACTACTGGGTTTTACTGCCACACCCGGAGGGGTTGCAGCTGCCATGTGCTCAGGTCTGTTTCTGCTTTCCATGTGCTGCATGCTGTCTGCATTTGCTCTGGAGCCAGATGAAGCTATGCTATTATCACTAGCCAACACACCTGTGTGCTTTTCCGTAACTTCTTCCATTTCACACATCAATAGCTTAAAGTTAAGTCTCGGCCATGAAGCAAAGTCTTTCTCACAGCAGCACTACTGATACCACACACACAAGCCTGTCCTTTATTAGCTCATCTTTCAAATCACCAAACATGCAAGTTTTAGCTGTGTTTCTCAAGTCAGTAATATGAGCTGCAAATGTTTCTCCTGGCCTTTGGTCTCGTGTGAAACAAATGCCTCTGTAATGTAACATTGGTCTGGGTGTTGCATATTTCTCTGAATTTACTCTTCAAACACTGGGAATTCCCTTAATTCAGCCTGAACAACAATATGATGGTTTTCTCCTTCACCTTCATACACTGCTGGTGCATACACACATGAACACTCTCTATCAGTGGCCTCTGACCCAGCTAGGTTTAGCAAAATGACTGCCCTGGTGCGTGCATCTTTATCTGAGTAAGCTGCTTGAATGAAAATAACGTACTCTTGCTCAAATATTTTCATCTGCGAAATGCCTCTGCCATATTAACACATCAGTGAAGGCTTTTGCAAGTATGCATGAACACACACGCACACATATACCAGAAATCTATGCCAATACTTGTAACTATACTCAATAGCACAATAAGCCTCTGAGTAATTGATCTCTGCAAAATACTTTGTGAAATAAATCTCCCAGACACTGTAATACTCTTGAAATTTTTTGTACTGTAAAAGTCGCATCATTTTAAGAAACTTCTCAAAGTAACTGCACCGTGCAAAAGAACTGGGCAGCAGCAGAAGCTCAGAGTAAGAAACATTTCGAAGTAACCGCACATTGCGAATAAACAGTACACAGCACACTGAAACACTTCCAAAATGGTTATACCTTGCTAAATAACTCCTTACAGTGCAAGAAACACTCAGTAATGGTGGCCCTTCATAAGTAGTCATACCCAGCACAAGAAACTTTTCGAAATGGCTGTATTTTGACTGCACTTCAAGAAATAGTTGCACTTTGCACACAATAAATTCAGAATAAATGCATAGTAATAGACGCACTGTAAGCACTTCTACACACTTTGCAATGCTTCGAATAAGGCTAGTTATGCTTTAGTTAATGAGAAATAGTAGTTTATGCCAAAACTCTGTAATTTGCCAAAAAACATGCAGTAGTCTTTCTTTCTTTATGCTTAATGTGCCCTTTCTGCCCTTTATTTATATTCATTCTGCCCGTTTAATCTCTTTCCTTGTGCTGGTTTACTCTAAATGTGCTTATTTTGCAATTCTGAGGTGGTGCTGAACCTCCCATAGGCTTTTCTGATAATCGTTCTATCAGGTATCTTAATTTCGAACATTTCATTTACTTAAACATTTTATGCTTTTTGTTTGCTTAGTAAACATTCTGTGCTATTCATTTGTTTAGTAATATGTTTTGTGCCCTTGTAATGAACCGTTTTATCTCTTTTAATAAAATCGTTTGTGCACATTTTCATTACCTTTAGCTTGTTTCTGGCCTTTTTTTGCTGTCATTTATCTTATTTAACTTCACTGTTAATTCTGCACCTCGTGACTCTGAAAAGCAGTCTCTGGAATCCCAGTTCTGGCACCATGTCATTTGCCCGGTCAGGATGTAACAGACTAAAATTTGTGGGTTTGGTTTAATTAGCTTCATTATGTACAAACACATCAGGAATGAGGCACCTTAACTTAGATAAACTTATAAACAAACTGACACTATCTTTCATACATGCTCACTCTCTGGCTGCACAGTCAAAATGGCACTGAAGCTAGCACATGCTTGCTATTTATATGCATGTTCAGACATTGGAAATGCTTCCTAAAGGTAAACACACATTTTACACTAATCTTCACTAACCCCTTCAGCCTCATAGTTCATAGTTTAGTACTAAGCTAACTGCCCTTGCGAGCCATTTTAAGCCTAGCCAATTATCCCTTGTGAGACTCAAACTCTGCACCTTGTGTTTGTAAGGCAAACACCTTGACCATTAAGCCACCTTCTCAACCCAAAATGAACAGCCCTTGCAGGTCTTGAACCCAGGTCCCTGCACACCATAGCATATGCAGTTTGCCAGTAAGCCACCTCTTTGCTGACTACACAGTTCTTCTTCCACTTGAACTCTGATCATGTGACTTTTTATTTTACCATTTCCAGTCAACGCACCTTTAAAACTGAATGGTGCAAGTTAAAAAAAACATCTGGCTGTTATAAACGTAGAACTGACTGTACTTGCACTGACTGGTAAGAGATTTGCAGTAAAGATAAATTTCACAGCTGGGAACAATTGGAGTACGCCTGTATTAAAAATTTTGATGGGATGTGCCACTACAAATGAAAATTAGTCTTCTCTTAGTAAATTGGATTACATCTTGTCTGTCTGACATCAAACAGTAAATATCATGGATTTTTGCAATCATCTGTTCAGGTGTACCCTACAGGTTAATTGTTAGAACCAGTTTTGTTCAACACTTAGTCACATAGTTGGCGAATGGAGTTTGAGGTACACAACCCCTAGACCACATTAAGCAGCTTGTTAACATAATCCACCATATTAAGTGCCAGAACCATATGTATACACCCGTGTATTTTATGTTCGCAGATTCCCACATCAGGTTCTTGGGTTCATTTTCCAATACCGAAAGTGCAGCATAAGCTGGGTGGTGTACGCTTGAGTGTGCCAGCCGTGGGATAAAATATGAAATTAATGTCCCATCCTCTGAGATGCTGGCAGCTCAGGTGAATGTATAAGATTCTATGGCTCTTATCAAAAAGCGAAAGTGTTCAACAGTCAAAGTAACATCATACAAAACTTAAACAAACTTCATAATACTTTATGCATCTTATCCATGTTCTTTCATCCATAACCACGTCTGCCATTCTTATTTCATACTCATCCCATGTATGTTGTACAGTACTTAACTGCATCTAGGCAAGCAAATAAATACAATCATTTATGCCATACTTATCTTTTTCAGCTCATTATTTAAACCATATAACATCATTCCATTTATCTCCCTTTCCTGTCCATAATTTTTATCTGTACACACACACAAAAAAAAAATGCTCGGCTATTTCTTCCCTGTTACACATATACAACATAAAAACCTTTTAGGCTTTCAGATAACCGCTTGTACGTGTCTGGTTTTATTGCAAATTCATTAATTATAAATATCAACAATTTCCACATTCCCTAACATACCTAAATCTTTTGTCTATGTTTAATAGTTTCTTTAATTTCATTTTTTTCTCTGCTAATGGTTAGTTCTGTTTAATATCAACTTTTCCCCCTTTTGTTACTTCCATTATGTAAAGTTTCCTTTATTTTATTTATCTTCTTCATTTTTTCATCTTCCTTGCATGTTTTAGATTGCATCGAGTCGGAAGTGTGTTCATATTTTATATTTAATATTTTAGTCACATCTTTCTCTTTATTTTGTATAATGGTCAATACCCAAAGTAAATATAAGCCCAAAAAATTACTGGATTTATTAAACTCAACACACCCCTCTGTCTTTTGTAGTGTATATTATACCTCTTTTTTTACAGGATTTAATCTAGAACTCAAACTGCATAACAAACAACTTCTTAGACATTTTGCAAGCTATATTGCATATTTAAATATTAAATCTTGCCTTGAGTCTGGAAGTTGCAGTGGGCACCCAGGCTATTTCTGATGCATCTGTTGTCAGAGTTTGGTCCTGAAGGATGAACTTGAAGGGAAGGCCCAGACTGAGTGAGCATGCTTAAACCCACCAGGCAAACTGTTTCCTGAGACAAGGAGCAGTTTTATTCTGAAGGTGAGAGACTTGGAACCACACATTTTTTGAGGTACCACTGCAGTTTCCTCATATGTAGTATGGCCAAGGGGATCATGAGGATACAAGAGGCCACTTAACCTAGATCCATGAGATACTCTCTGACTGTGAGGTATTTCCTGACAAAGAACTTTTTGAAGTGCAGTTTTAGAAAGGTAACCTTGTCTAGAGGGAGAAAAGCTTTCTGAAGTGATGAGTCTAATAAAGCTTCCAGAAACACAATCTTGTTTGTAGGGGTTTGTCTGATATTTTTAGGTATTATAGGGAACCCTATTGAGGTTAGTACATTTCAGATGTAAAGCAGATCTTTTTCAGTTTTTCTAGGTCTGTTGCCTGAATGAGGCAATTGTCTAAGTAGGGGTAACTCTGAATGCCATTTGTCCTACAGATGGCTATCACTGGGGCTAGGCATTTTGCGAACATTCTGGATGCAGTAGACAAGCCAAAGGGCAGAGAAAGTAACTGATAATGCCTCATACCTGCTCTGAAGCATAAGAACCTCCTGTGTGCTTCCTCTGTGGGGATGTGGAGGTATGCATCTTTCACAATTAAAGGATACCAAGAAGGCATTGGGGAAATCATGTGCCGTAGTTTTGGTAAAGTTAGTGTTTTGAATTTGGGGATGTACAAGAACTGGTTGATCCTGGACAGGTCTAGAATTGGCCTCCAGGTACCTTCTTTTCTGGGGACTAGGAAAAGTCTGGAGTAAAACCCTTCTCCATGCAAAGAGGTTGGTACAGGTTCCACAGAGCCTTGGGTGTATAGAAGCTGTATTTGGTTTAAGGCCTTGGCCTTTTGATTTGTAGGAATATTTGGGAAGACTGAACAAATCAGTGGTGTTTCAACTTCAGTTTGTAACCTCTTTGAATGATCTTTAGAACTAATAGACCATTGGTAATGAGGGTTCAGTTCTTGTAGAATAGGGACAGTCTGCCTTCCAGCTTGGGGGAGAGGAAGGTAGAGGGGTGGGGGATGGGGGAAGAGGAAAGGGAGTGTCTTTTAAGAGTCAGGATTTGTCCCTGGGGGCAAGGTCCCACAGGCCTGTTGGGGCCTGTTTGCCACTGTCTTGGCTGCTGATGCTGCATTGACCTATGAGGTCTCCTTTGTCCAGGCTTAGACTAAGGGGGTGGAAAGGACCAGTGTTTGGTGGGGTCATTTTGGTTGAAACGAGGGGGTTGGACATGAAGGAAGTCCTTGACTGTTTGCATGGACTTGGCATTATCCTCCATTTACTTAAGCACAACCTCAATCTTGGGTCTAAAAAAAAAGAAAGTCTTTGTCCAAGGGAGACATCCAGGAGACTGGATTTGAAATGTTCAGGAAGTGACTGCTCTGTCAGCCAGGCATGCCTTCTAATGATGGATCATTTGGCTGCTGCCCTGCTGGAAGCTTCCATGGCATCATAGACACAGTGCAAGGCATATTTAGCCATTTGAGAGCAGGAGCTGCATAAATCCAGTAATTCCTTTGACAGGGCCTTATTTTTAGTCTCCATCAGTTTTTATTTCAACTGGTCAAAAGTGGTTTCCTAATACTTCACCATATGAAGTTGGCAATTCAAAGCCCTCATGACAAGGGTAGTAGAGACATAGACTTTCTTTCCAAACCTAAGGCTCTGCTTTCCTTGTCTATAGGCAAAAGCTTTTTGGAAGAACTAGCTTTTGCTCCATTAGGGCCATGAGTCACCACTTCAGGATCTACTACAGGGTTCTTAAAAAGGTGTTTGTGGTAATCTAGAACCATGTAAAATCTGTCAGGCTTCCAAGGGACAGGAGGAAGGGAGTCTGGTTGTAAAGAGGAATCCAGAAAGACATTGTCTACCATCCCTAAGACTGGGGTAATGGCAAGGGGTTTATGCTCAGATAAATTTAGGAATTCTCTAACCCTCTTCTTAGATTGTGAGTAGTCCTGAGATTCACATTTGAAGTGCTCCCTCTCAGGGTATGTAAGGTTCCGAAAAGGAAATGTTCTGGGGGGGAGGTTGAGGCAATGTTCTCCAAATCACAATCCTCATAGGAAGAACTAGATGCATCCTCCTCAAAGGTGGATTCATCATTGTCAAAGTCATCCTTAAAGTCAAAGGAGTCAGAAAATTCCTGAGGTGAAGCATCCCTCTTCCTTTTACCATGAGATGCTTTCAGGATGAGGAAGTGTCTGGATCTGACCAGGAAATCAAATCCTCAGCCAGCCTGACTATGTCTTGTTGATGGGCTTGAGATTAGGAGCCTGTAGGGCTAGGCTGAGGTAAGATGGATGTGGCTTTTTTTGTGAGAGGCCGTCTGCTTAGACCTAAGGACAACCTCTGCACCAGGACCAGGATGCAGATGAACAGCTGGCTCCCACAGGTGAAATAAGTTGAGTAAGAAGTGACTGCTCTGTCAGCCAGGCATGCCTTCTAATGATGGATCATTTGGCTGCTGCCCTGCTGGAAGCTTCCATGGCATCATAGACACAGTGCAAGGCATATTTAGCCATTTGAGAGCAGGAGCTGCATAAATCCAGTAATTCCTTTGACAGGGCCTTATTTTTAGTCTCCATCAGTTTTTATTTCAACTGGTCAAAAGTGGTTTCCTGGTACTTCACCATATGAAGTTGGCAATTCAAAGCCCTCATGACAAGGGTAGTAGAGACATAGACTTTCTTTCCAAACCTAAGGCTCTGCTTTCCTTGTCTATAGGCAAAAGCTTTTTGGAAGAACTAGCTTTTGCTCCATTAGGGCCATGAGTCACCACTTCAGGATCTACTACAGGGTTCTTAAAAAGGTGTTTGTGGTAATCTAGAACCATGTAAAATCTGTCAGGCTTCCAAGGGACAGGAGGAAGGGAGTCTGGTTGTAAAGAGGAATCCAGAAAGACATTGTCTACCATCCCTAAGACTGGGGTAATGGCAAGGGGTTTATGCTCAGATAAATTTAGGAATTCTCTAACCCTCTTCTTAGATTGTGAGTAGTCCTGAGATTCACATTTGAAGTGCTCCCTCAGGGTATGTAAGGTTTCCGAAAAGGAAATGTTCTGGGGGGGAGGTTGAGGCAATGTTCTCCAAATCACAATCCTCATAGGAAGAACTAGATGCATCCTCCTCAAAGGTGGATTCATCATTGTCAAAGTCATCCTTAAAGTCAAAGGAGTCAGAAAATTCCTGAGGTGAAGCATCCCTCTTCCTTTTACCATGAGATGCTTTCAGGATGAGGGAAGTGTCTGGATCTGACCAAGGAAATCAAATCCTCAGCCAGCCTATGTCTTGTTGATGGGCTTGAGATTAGGAGCCTGTAGGCCTAGGCTGAGGTAAGATGGATGTGGCTTTTTTTGTGAGAGGCCGTCTGCTTAGACCTAAGGACAACCTCTGCACCAGGACCAGGATGCAGATGAACAGCTGGCTCCCACAGGTGGTAAGCTGAGGCAATCTCCTGATTATGTGAAGATCTGTTGTCAGTTTTAGAACAGTCATTGGAAGCTGGAACCTGCAAAGTAGCCCTGGACCCAACTAATGAGCTAAGTCTATTGTCTTCTGGGAACGAAGAGGGAACTGGAGGCATATCAGGCTCCAAATGGGTCTCAATAGAGGCCTGCACCACCACCACCTCAGTAACTGAAGTGGTCCGCAAAGGCACCTCACCTTCTTCAACAATCACAAGCCTAGGAGGACTAGTCAACAAATGAGCATTGTCTGAGGCCCTAAGTCTAAAGCTCTTTTCCTAGGGAGATCAACTTCAGCTCAACTGGCAAATGATATGGCATGCGAAGGTCCAAATGACTTGCTAAAATATTTAGCTAGAATCTCAGCCCTATGCTTGATAGTTTTGCTATTAAAGCGAGCACAGAACCAAGAGTTAGGAATGTCACGTTCTGGTCCCAAACAAATCACACAAAAAGAATGGAAGTCCCAGTGTGGTATCTGTTTGCCACACTGGAGACGGTTACTAACTCTCTAACATTAGCTAAAAAACACATGAGAAGTTCCTCAACAGGGTGCTTAGCTTTAGACATCTTCTTTCTCTGGTACAGACTGACCGATGCACTGACTAGCACTCTACTTCTGGCTCCAACAGTAAGAAAGAACTAAAGGTCGTGGCACCAGATGACTCCCTTTATATCCAGATGTAGTGATAATGGCCAAAGCATCTGTCAGCTTCAGGAAGAAAGGAAAATACTCTCAGGTAGTTGGGCCAGCCATGGGCTTCTACAGCAGTAAATCCCACAGGTCAGAACTGCAGCAGAGAAACATGAAGAATAACCTCCTCTTCCCTCCCTGTCTTCATTATGCTCAATTAATACCATTACCTGTTAACTTACTTTACACAGTCTGTTCCATATTTTAGTTTTCAACATTTTCATTCTCATAAACAGCCATACCACCAATGTCCATTAGATATGCAATCTGTCTTAACACTAAATGATCTTCAACACTGGAAAAAATACATTTAGAATGCCCCAATTACATAACGGTTCCTTCAATTCCATTAAGCATAATTTCACTTGGAATATGCTTCACAACAATTTTCCTTTCTTGCAGTTTTATCCATATTTGTCATCCCCCAGTCCACATTTTCTTTCTGGCATATTCTTTGCTCATAGGACATGTAGATAGAAAATAGTCTAGATGGCAGATAGACATGTAGGTAGAAAATAGACTTTAATATCCTCTCTTTCTGCATCATCAAACTAAAAAGAAATTGTCTGTTTTTTTTTAAAGTGGAGTAACTGTCTGAAATGTATATTTCAAGAGTACCCCTGCTTCTTTGAATCAGTTGCATACACAATTTTTCCATTAATTCAAATTTCTCAGAAGTCACTGTACAAAACTCCTACTTTCCAAAATTAATTAAGGAGTAGATTGGTGCTACATTAAAGGAGTAGAACGGGTTTCTAAACAGAATTCCTCAACTTCCCTGCCTTTTTCCTCCCTATTTACACGTTCCAGCATAAACAAACAACAAAGCATTGTTTAAAACATTTCAATTCCCCTCACTTTGCTGAAACCAGCCTACCTTAGCGTACAGGGATTGTTTACCTTCCAAAAACATTCTCTCGCGTTTCAGTTTAGCATGTTGGAGTCCCCCAATTACTGACATCATCGCGGCCAAGGCAGTGGAGGTATTTTTTTTAACAAATCCCTCCCCCGAAGTGACATCACCGCAGCCGGCCTCGGTCAAACAAACAAACCCACCCATTCTGTGATGTCACAGCTGCCTTGTCCTTCCCCCAGCCTTGGAGTGCTAAAATAGAGCTGCAGGAGGTAGAGAAGTTCTTTTCTTGTCGGTGTTTCCAGTACGCATTATTTTGCCAAAGGAACCTGTTGCGGGAAGCTTTGCTGTTAACAGCGTTTTTTCAGGGATCAGCTAAATTGGTAAGTCAACTTTTTTTATAAAATCACTACAGTTGTAGCTGAATTTCTTCTGTTTTTGCTTTATTTAGTTATAATAAGCAGTATAACTTCCAATTTTTGTGTCATAGCTGTCTTTAGGAACGCGTACACGTGTTTTTGATTTGTTCGTAATAGTAACATATTTCTTTTTTGTGCGCATAACTATGCGATCATGATCTGCCTAGCCTTCTATTTATACTCGCTAAGCTGTTTATTTATTTTTTTCTAATGTAACACTACAGTTAAAGGAGTGTAACAAAAGGGCTAGGTAGAACGTGACTGCACAGTTATGCACACAAAACATTTATGCTCATACAATATTCAGATAACTCTTCGAAGTGCGCTTACCCTCTTCTCACTCTTAACATGAGTGTACGCTTACTGTTACAGCCTTGTTTATATGTAATAAGCTGGTTCTCTGTTTTCTCATCTGAGGTGAATGCTCGATTCACTGTGTTTCATTTTATACTGAGCGTGCAAATATTGTAAATGGAAAATAACTTAGCTACACAAACGTGTCGTTGCTGACTACTGTATTTTTTTGCAATTATATTTAATTAGAGCTACTAACGGTAATTTGTACCCTATTCCATAACAGAATTTAACACATGTAAATACATCTCCTACACACGCACTTCATGGATAGTTAAACTGGTGAACAACTCCACATTGGCGTAGCACAATACTTCAGCGAAATCGAACTTACAACAGGGAAAAAAAGCTGCTCTATGAGTGGCGGGTCTAATTTTGTTATCTTCACATTAGCAAATGCAAAGCCTGACTGTGAATCTACGATCCATTTTACCCAGTAAGATACAGTAAACTAGTTTCGGCTACGAAGTCTTGCTTTTAAAGCGATTCGTAGACACTATTTCTCCATTGCCTCTCAAATCCCTACTATAGTTTTCTGAAACTTAAATGTATATATATAGTTTTCCAAAGTTTCAGTAAACAGTGTAAAGTACAACAACCCACATTGTTTACAAACACAATTCAGCTCGTTGGTTTATCTTGGGTGCGATAAGACACCTTCGCTCTGTGTCCGCTTGTATAGTACAGTAACAGTAGTGCTACGTTGGAGGAATTGAGCTCACACCCCGGAAGAACATGGATTTCATGTTTTGATGACAAATGTTGCCCATCAATCCCTGTCGGAACGCCTTGGCTTGATCTAAAGAAACATTGGATAAAATAGCTCAGTGGGACAGGGGACCTGACCCTATAATTTCTCTTAGTCAGATAAAGAGTTATTGGATTGTGGAGATTAGGGCTGCCGTAGCGAATATGCCTGTTCCTGCAGAGGTAAGACAGACTGTAGACTTCTAAAGTTATCAGTACTGAAGATTATGGATAGATGCCGATGTTTTTGTATCTAGTTCAAACATATTTTAAGTGTGTCCGCAGAGTAGCGCTGGCTGTTTAAATAGGTTTTTCTGCGGCTAGTTTGAATTTACGTTGGTCATTTAGTCAGGGCGCATCACACGGAAGTTGTAGAGTTTGTTCCTTCTTGCTTCACAGTTACTGAATATTATGGATAGATGCCGATGTTTTGGTATCTAGTTAAAACATATTTTAAGTGTGTCCACAGAGTAGCGCTGGCTGTTTAAATAGGTTTTTCTGCGGCTAGTTTGAATTTACGTTGGTCATTTAGTCAGGGGGCATCACACGGAAGTTGTAGAGTTTGTTCCTTCTTGCTTCACAGTTACTGAATATTATGGATAGATGCCGATGTTTTGGTATCTAGTTAAAACATATTTTAAGTGTGTCCGCAGAGTAGCGCTGGCTGTTTAAATAGGTTTTTCTGCGGCTAGTTTGAATTTACGTTGGTCATTTAGTCAGGGGGCATCACACGGAAGTTGTAGAGTTTGTTCCGACTCGTTTTTGCTTTTATTGTTTTCTGGTCTCAAGTTGAGGGGTTGATTACTTTCATGTAATTCTTTATTATATGTCACTTGCTGTGTCACGTAAGCAGTTTTCACTGTGTTGTAGGATTTCTGTGGTTTTCACTGATTTTAGTTCATAGCGACTTATTTCTGTGACAAGAGTATTCTTCCAGGTTGCATCTCTTATCTGTCAGGGACTTGATCCCGCGGTACATGTTGTATTGGAAACCGTTTATGCATTAGGTGATTGTAAACTATTATTGGAGGCACATCGTATGCAAGATAGGTGTTATGAGTATGCTTATCATAGAATCCAGTGTGTGGCTTAGTAAAGTAAGCAAAAATATGTACGAGATGTACTTTGGTTAATTTTTTTACGGGCATAATTTCTGATGATGTCCTTGATGTAACACTGCGGTTTTCTGCTTTTATGTAGAAGTGAAATGTTTTTGGTGATGTTTAGTTTGTTAATGTTAGAGTTGTGCTAAGAAGGAGGAATTCTGAAGAGTTTTACTCAGACGTTATTCTGAACTTCGTGATGTCCTGCAAGCTGTATGGAATTGCTTAGTGTTCACACAGCCTTTATGAACATTTAATTTGACTCCTCTGAGTCCTTTTGCAATGTTGGCTGATTTAGAAAGGTGGTAGGGATGTTAAACTTCTCTAGTCTATGTTCATTGAGTAGTAGTCAGATGAAAGGAGTGAATTACTTAACAAATAAGATTACCTTCTGTCAGTGTTTTCCCATAGTAGACGGGGAACAGGGACTTCTTTGTAGTAAGTATTAAAAGTTTATTTTAACTATTTGAGACATTCTGATCTTGCATAGTGTGACACAAATTTTTTTTTTTTTTTTTTTTTTGCTTTATATTTCACCTCATTTCACACTTACCGACAGGTTCTGTTGTCAGTGTAGCCCTTGCTTATAAAAGCAGTTGTTCATAGGTAGGTACTAGGCTATTGGCCCTAGGGCCTATACAAGCCTAGCCAAAAATGTACCCTGGCCTTTGCCACCCAAGAAAATTATTTTCCTGTGCCCCTGTCAAGCAGAACCACAGAAGTGATCCCCGGGGTGAATTTCCTATTACCCATCCAATCATCAAGATTTTTCTTGAAGAGTGCTAATGAGGAGCTCTGTTTCACATAGATAGGTAGTCTGTTCCAGAGTATGGGAAGTCTCTGGGACAGGAATCTATCCCTCCAGCATGTTCTGTTTATTGTGGTGACAAGGTTTAGGTCCCTAGAGCGTGTAGCTTGGAGGTATTGGGATTTCTTTAAGTGTAGCATGTCCAACAGCTCTGGGTTTGACATAGCTTTGTATGTTATGCAGAGATCGCCTCTGAGTAGGCAATGTGTGACGGAGTAAAGCTGGAGTTTTTTGAGACTGTCTGCGTAAGGCATCTGTTTGAGGCCAGTAATCATCTTTGTGAGGTATTTTTGCGGCCTTTCCAGTTGTTGTAGATGTCTTGTGCGGTACATACCAAAAGGAGCGTTGTACTCTATAATGGGTCTAATGAGTGATGAGTAGAGGGGAACAATGACCTCTTTTTTTCTGTATGAGAAACCTTTTGTTATGAGGTGTGCCACATAGAAGGATTTCCTGACCACTTTGACGATGTGATTATCAAAGGAGAGACTACTGTACACCTGTGTCCCAAGGTCTCATCACACGTTTGGTGTTAAGTAGACTACCGCCTATGTGGTAGTTCATGGGTACAGAATTTTTACCAAAGGGAGTGGCAATGCACTTTTTGGCATTGAGCTTGAGACCATGTCTTTGACACCAGGCATCTGTCTCAGTGAGGCCATTTTGTAGGATGTCCACATCGTTAGGAGTTTCAATTATGTCTCCTAGTTTTCAGTCATCTGCGAATTTTGTTAGCCAAAGACCTTCTGTGTTAGCCTGTACTTCAGAGAAGTAGATACCAAACAGGAGAGGACCCAGGACTGAACCCTGTGGTACTCCACTTGTCACTGGTCTGAACTCTGATTTTGGAGTCTGCTACTTTCACATTGTGGGTTCTTTCAGTAAGCCAGTTGGCAACCCATCTTGTGACATAGGGATTTATACCTAGTTTAGTGAGTTTATAATTCCAGAGTGTGGGATGGTGTCGGAACGCCTTGGCGAGATCTAGATAGGCTGTGTGGAACCACCTTACCCTCATCTATGGCTTTGGTGACTACTTCAAAGAAGTCCATCAGGTTTAGGAGACATGATCTGCCTTTTACAAACCCAAACTGTGTGGGGTCCAGGGTTTGGAGATCTCCAATGTCTTTGTTTATGAGTTTCATGATGATACGTTCCATGCTTTAAAAAGTGACCCAGCTTTGAAAGTTCATGTCCTTTGAGGAACCACATATCAATGCTGTAAATGGTAATGATGGGATTGCAGGCTCTAATGATGTGTGAATGGCCTAGACTTGTATTGTACAGAAACCTATTCACACATATTCAAAGTTCAGCACTTAGGATTGCTTCTTACCATTTAATGGGATTGTTATTGCAAACCAGTGACCCCCTGATGAGAACTTTGGGTGCCAAGATATTTAGTGATTAATATTTAAATGTCTTCTGGCTTGTTTTCATTTAATTTAATTAGCAGCTCAAATGATCTGTTTAAAATGTCTTCATTGATTTCAATGCATTTATTTATTTATCTAATTTTAATTAACGTGGTAATGCATTCATCACAAAGTACTAATTTTATAAAGGTTTACACCTAACCTCTTTTGTCAACAGTACTGTGGTTGGATATTGTGTCAAATGCCTTGGCTAGGTGAAGGTAGGCAGTGTGAACCATTTTACCCTTATCCATTGCTTGGTGGCCTTTTGAAAGAAGCCCACCAGGTTGAGTAGGTAAGAGCTGCCTTGGAAATCTGTCTCGGTTGGATCCAATGTCTGGAGGTTTCCTATGTCGTTATTGGTCATTTACATGAGTCTTTCCATGGATTTGCATATGAGACTAGTGAGATGTATAGGTCCGTAGTTTCCAGTATCTGTAGATGGCCCCACCTTTGGGTAGGTTCATAGGTTCTTACTAGGCTATCTGCCCTAGGACATTTATAAGCCTAGCCATAATGTGTTTGGCTTTCGCCACCCATTTTAAATTTATTTTGCTATGCCCATTTTCGAGGTTAGTATACTGTGCCTCTGTCTAACAGTGACACAGAAGTGATACCCGGTGTAAACATATGATCTCCCATCCACTCATCAAGATTTCTCTTGAAGAGAGTCAATGAGGGACTCTGCCTAACCTGGACTGGGATTTTATTCCAGAGTGAAGGGAGCCTCTGGTTTATGAATCTGTCCCTCCAGCATGTCCTATTTATTTCATTGCTGAGGTTCAAGTCTCTTGAGCGCGTAGCACCATGGGATTTGGATTTTCTGAGGTGCACCATGTCCATTAATTCCAGGTTGGGTATGGCTTTATACGTCAGGCACAGATCGCATCTGAACAGGCGTTATGCTACTGAGTAGAGCTGGAGTTTCTTTAACTGGGCAGCATATGGCATCTGTTTGAACCTTAGATCCTCTTGCTGAGGTACTTTAGGGTTCTTTCCATTGGCTGCAGGTGTCTGGTAAGGTACATCCCAAAAGGGGCATTGTACTCAATTATGGGCCTGATGAGGGATGAATCCCTTCATGATTAGGTGGGCTATATATAATGTTTTTCTAACCACTTTGGCCACGTGGTTGTCAAATGAGAGATTGCTATCTACTTTTGTCCACAGGTCCCTAATTACTACTGTACTTAATGGATTACCACCTATGGGCACTTTGTTTTTGCCAAAGGGGATGACTATACACTTTTTGGCATTTAGCATGAGTCCATGGCTCTGGAACCAGTTCTCTGTTTCTATTAGGCCCTTTTGTAGGATGCTTGTGTAGGCTGGAGAGTCTATTATGGCGCCCAGTTTGCTGTCATCTGCGAAGTTGCTCAGCCACAGTCCTTCCATGTTGGCCTGTACTTCCTAGAAATATATGCCGAACAAGAGAGGTCCCAGGACTGAGCCTTGTGGGACACCACTTGTAACTGGTTTGGAGTCTGACATAGCTACAGCAAATCTAACCATGTGGGTTTTGTCCTTGAGCCAGTTTGCAATCCATCTAGTGACATCGGGATTTATATTTAAGTTGGTGAGCTGATCTATTATGCCCGAGTGTGTTCTTGTATCAAAGGTGTTGGCGAGGTCCAGGTAGGCTGTGTGGACCACATTCCCCTCGTCAATGGCCTTGTTGACTGCTTCAAAGAAATCAACCGGGCTTAACAGGCAAGAACTTCCCTTAACAAAGCCAAACTGGGTATGATCCCGTGTCTGTAGGCTCCCAATATCTTTATTTATGAGGTCCATGAGGATCCTTTCCATAGCTGCAGACCAAGCTAGTCAGGCTTATGGGGCGATAGTTTCCAGGATCCATTCAGGCACCACCTTCTTTATGGAGAGGGACCACTGTTGCTGTACACCACTCTTTGGGTACATATCCTGTAGTAAGGCTGAGATTGATCAGTAGTTTTATATTTGGGTTTAGCTCTTCTAGGAGTTCATGTGGGGCGCAGCCCGGGACACCGTCTGGTCCCTTTGATGCTGTGTGTTTTGCTTTGTAGAGGGCGGCTCTTACCTAAGCATCTGAGATATCAGGGGGGCATCACTCTGCTGGTATAGATATTTGCCCTTTTGGTGGGGGGTGGGTGGGAGAAGTTTGCGCTGAACCAGTCAGCTAGGATGTTGGCAATGTCTGTGGGTTCAGTGTATTTTTTGTCATTTTGGACTAATTCTGAGCTTATCTGGGAATTGCCACCCAGCTTCCTGACATACCTAAACAAATCATTGTGATTATCCTTAGTGTCCTGTGCAATTTTTCCTCTTGCAGCTGGCCTTAGACAATTTTATGAGTGCCCGTAGTTTTTTTCTAATACTGATGTGATGCCTTCCCTTCTCATGCCAACCTCTGTTTCTCAATTCTCTTGGGCAGCTATTTGTGTTCCCCTGAGTTTCACAGAATTTATGTTTTCACATCTGTTCTAACTGTTACAAGCTTATAAATATGCCACTTACAACACTATATGCATAACTTTATTCTCTTCTGCAGATGTCAATCTGCACTGCAAAATTCATTTTCTTGAAGCTTGTTACATTAACTAAAACATTGGACTACTTATATAAAAAATGTTACATAATTTCAATTTGTGGTAAGGGAAGCTTGAGTCATTTGGTGTACATGTTAAAATTGCTACAGGTCAGCCTTGGCTTTTGGAAATGCTGGATTTAACAATGGGTGCCAGCAGAGGTGCAAATGGTCATATGCAACTAGATGAGGTTCTAAGTGCATTGCTTTCTGGCTTGGTACTGACTTTCATAGAATTTAATATTTTGGCATTTAAAATATTCATTGAGTTATGCATTTTAATGTATTTATTTATATGAATGTACAAGGCCTGGCTTAATGGTTCTGCGGTGGGTATGCTGTTTTATGAAACGATGTGTGTGTTGCTTTCTACAGAATTCTGCTTAGTTGTGGAACTCACAGGTCAGACAAGCTGTTAGTGCAGCATTTATTTAATTAAATTAATACTGTTTTTTAAGATTACAACTTTTTGTATTTGGTGACAGCAGGATTATAGATGTGTCAGTTTGCTATAGGTGACTTAAAATTATGTTTTACAATTATAGATAATGTCAAGACGCTGCTGGTTCAGCTGTTCATTAGTCTGTTTAAAGCCAACTGTTTTTTGACTGAGTTACTCACATCTTCTCCTTACTGATTGAGTCTGTTACAGGACAACTGCATAATGTAATATAATGGGTGCCTAATCAACACGTTATGTGCAGTAATTATCACCTGTATCTGAGCATGCATACCTTTGCAGTAATGAAAGGAAGGTCATTATCAGATTAGCAATACTTGTAGTTATAATATAGCAGTTGTTCATTATCACTTTTCTGGGGAAAGATGCAGCTGCTGTCACTGTTTCTCACTTCAGTAGAAGTCGTTATCACTTAGATCAATGCACAAGCCAGGTTGTGTTTTTTTTTCTCTGCTTGGAGTCATTGCAAGCCACCCCCCCCCCCCATTCTTCAACTTCCTACCCTCCTCCACTGGCATACATTGTCTATAGTTCCTTTAGAGGAGATTTACATGTGCCCTTTCTGTGCATACATTGGCTGTAGTGCTTTTACAGTGTGTTTACATGTGTCCTTCGGTGCCCCCTTGCCAGTTACCATCAGAGCCCTTATGCACCAAGGCCAAGAAGGTTCATCTTCAGAGATTTGTGACAATTGCTCTTGTGTTGCTGTGTGCATTGACACATCCTTGCAAAACTGATTCTGAGTTTTGGAATAGGGTGTTAGTGTTTTCACTTTATTTTAACAGCAGAGTCAATGAAGTAATCCCAAGGGTGTATTTTGTTAGCTATGCACTCATCAAGCTTGCTATTGAAGAGTTAGTGAGGGGCTCAGCCTATTGTAGTTAGTTTTGTTCCAAAGCATGGGGAGTCTGACAGTAAGCTATCCCTCCAGCAAGCTCGATTTCTTGTTGTGGTGAGGTTTATCGCACTAGAGCACATGGCTAGCAGTGACTCTGACTTGGAATGTGTCCATTTTGGAGTTGGACATTGCTTTATAGGTTCATAGGTTTATACTAGGCTATCTGCCCTAAGGCAGTTATAAGCCTAGCACAAAGTTTTGTGGCTTACACCACCCCTTATATCAAAATACTGTGCCCATTAGTTTGTTGTGCCTCTGTCCAGCAGTGACACAGATGATTCCCGGGGTAAACTGACGATCTCCCATCCACAGGTCAAGATTTCTCTTGAACAGAGCCAGCAAGGTGCTCTGCCTCACATGACCGGGATTTTATTCCACAGCATAGGTGGTCTCTGAGTGATAAATCTATCCCTCCAGCACATCCTATTTATATCCGTGCTAAGGTTTAAGTCGCTTGCAATAGTGGTTCTGGTGGATTTGGATTTTTTGAGGTGGAACATGTCCATTAATTCCGGTTTTGACATGGCCTTGTATGTCAGGCCTAGGTCACCTCTGAGCAGACGGTATGCGACTGAATAGAGCTGGAGTTTCTTCAATCTGGCAGCATATGACAGATTTTGGATTCCCTTTATCCTTTTGGTGAGGAACTTTTGTGGTCTCCAATTGCTGCAGGTGTCGGGTGAGATGCATCCCGAATGGGGCATTGTACTCGATCATTGGTCTGATAAGTGAAGAGTACAGGGGAACAATGACCTCACTAGATCTGGATGTGAATCCCTTCATGATCAGGTGGGCAATGTAGAAGGTCTTTCTAACCACTTTAGCAACGTGAGTGTCAAAAAGGCCACTGTCAACATGGGTCCCCAGGTCCCTGATAACCTCTTCTGTACTTAGTGGATTACCACCTATATGGTAGCTTGGGGTTACCTTGTTTTTCCCGAAGGGTATGACTATACATTTTTTGGCGTTTAACTTCAGGCCATGGCTCTGGCACCAGCTATCAGTGTCCGTGAGTCCCCTCTGAAGGATATCCATGTCCGAAGCACTTTCCACTATGGCGCCCAGTTTGCAGTCATCTGCAAACTCTCAGCCAAAGTCCTCCTATGTTGGCCTCTACTTCTGAGAAGTAGATGCCGAACAATAGGGGGCCAAGGACCGAGCCCTGTGGGACACCACTTGTGACCGGCTTGTAGTCTGACATAGTGCCAGCAACTCTAACCCTGTGGATTCTGTCCTTAAGCCAGTTTGCAACCTATCTTGTGACATATGGGTTTATATTTAAGCTGGTAAGTTTTTCTATAATACCCGAGTTGGGTATTGTCGAAAGCTTTAGCAAGGTCAAGGTAGGCTGTATGGACTGCCTTTCCCTCATCAATGGCCTTGGTGACTGTTTCGAAGAAGTCGACTAAGTTCAAAAGGCATGATCTGCCCTTGACAAAGCCAAACTGGGTTGGGTCCAATGTCTGCAAGTCCCCTATATCTTTGTTTATGAGCTCCATTATGATCCTCTCCATAGCTTTGCAGACTACACTTGTTAAGCTTATGGGGTGGTGATTACTAGGGTCCGTAATTACTTCTTCTCTACTTAATGGATTACCACCTATGTGGTAATTTGTGGGATCTTTGTTTTTGCCAAAGGGGATGACCATACACTTTTTGGCATTCAGCTTGAGGCCATGGCTCTGGCACCAGTTGTCTATTTCTATGAGGCCCTTTTGCAGGATTCTTGTGTCGGCTGGAGAGTCGATTATGGCACCCAGTTTGCAGTCATCTGCGAATTTGGTCAGACACAGTCCTTCCGTGTTGGCCTGTACCTCTGAGAAATATATACTGAACAAAAGAGGTCCCAGGACTGAGCCTTGTGGGACTCCACTTGTAAGTGGTTTGGAGTCTGACATGGCAATGCAATTCTAACCATGTGGGTTCTGTCCTTGAGCCAGTTTGCGATCCATCTAGTGACATAGGGGTTTATATTTAAGCTGGTGAGCTTATTGATAATGCCCGAGTGGGGTATTGTATCGAAGGCTTTTGTGAGGTCCAGGTATTCTGTGTGGACCACCTTCCCCTCGTCAATGGTCTTGGTGGGGTGGGTGGGAGTTTGCGCTGAACCTGTCAGCTAGGATGTTGGCAATGTCTGTGGGTTCAGTGTATTTTTTGTCAATTTGGACTAATTCTGAGCTTATCTGGGAATTGCCACCCAGCTTCCTGACATACCTAAACAAATCATTGTGATTATCCTTAGTGTCCTGTGCAATTTTTCTCTTGCAGCTGGCCTTAGACAATTTTATGAGTGCACGTAGTTTTTTTCTAATACTGATGTGATGCCTTCCCTTCTCATGCCAACCTCTGTTTCTCAATTCTCTTGGGCAGCTATTTGTGTTCCCCTGAGTTTCACAGAATTTATGTTTTCACATCTGTTCCAACTGTTACAAGCTTATAAATATGCCACTTACAACACTATATGCATAACTTTATTCTCTTCTGCAGATGTCAATCTGCACTGCAAAATTCATTTTCTTGAAGCTTGTTACATTAACTAAAACATTGGACTACTTATATAAAAAATGTTACATAATTTCAATTTGTGGTAAGGGAAGCTTGAGTCATTTGGTGTACATGTTAAAATTGCTACAGGTCAGCCTTGGCTTTTGGAAATGCTGGATTTAACAATGGGTGCCAGCAGAGGTGCAAATGGTCATCCGCAACTAGATGAGGTTCTAAGTGCATTGCTTTCTGGCTTGGTACTGACTTTCATAGAATTTAATATTTTGGCATTTAAAATATTCATTGTCTTATGCATTTTAATGTATTTATTTATATGAATGTACAAGGCCTGGCTTAATGGTTTGGGGGTGGGTATGCTGTTTTATGAAACGTGTGTGTTGCTTTCTACAGAATTCTGCTTGGTTGTGGAACTCACCGGTCAGACAAGCTGTTAGTGCAGCATTTATTTATTTAAATTAATACTGTTTTTTAAGATTACAACTTTTTGTAGTTGGTGACAGCAGGATTATAGATGTGTCAGTTTGCTATAGGTGACTTAAAATTATGTTTTACAATTATAGATAATGTCAAGACTCTGCTGGTTCAGCTGTTCATTAGTCTGTTTAAAGCCAACTGTTTTTTGACTGAGTTACTCACATCTTCTCCTTACTGATTGTGTCTGTTACAGAACAACTGCATAATGTAATATAATGGATGCCTAATCAACACGTTATGTGCAGTAATTATCACCTGTATCTGAGCATGCATACCTTTGCAGTAATGAAAGGAAGGTCATTATCAGATTAGCAGTACTTGTAGTTATAATATAGCAGTTGCTCATTATCACTTTTCTGGGAAAAGTAGCAGCTTTTGTCACTGTTTCTCACTTCAGTAGAAGTCGTTATCACTTAGATCAATGCACAAGCCAGGTTGTGTTTTTTTTTCTCTGCTTGGAGTCATTGCAAGCCACCCCCCACCCTCATTCTTCAACTTCCTACCCTCCTCCACTGGCATACATTGTCTATAGTTCCTTTAGAGGAGATTTACATGTGCCCTTTCTGTGCATACATTGGCTGTAGTGCTTTTACAGTGTGTTTACATGTGTCCTTCGGTGCCCCCTTGCCAGTTACCATCAGAGCCCTTATGCACCAAGGCCAAGAAGGTTCATCTTCAGAGATTTGTGACAATCACTCTTGTGTTGCTGTGTGCATTGACACATCCTTGCAAAACTGATTCTGAGTTTTGGAATGGGGTGTTAGTGTTTTCACTTTATTTTAACAGCAGAGTCAATGAAGTAATCCCAAGGGTGTATTTTGTTAGCTATGCACTCATCAAGCTTGCTATTGAAGAGTTAGTGAGGGGCTCAGCCTATTGTAGTTAGTTTTGTTCCAAAGCATGGGGAGTCTGACAGTAAGCTATCCCTCCAGCAAGCTCGATTTCTTGTTGTGGTGAGGTTTATCGCACTAGAGCACATGGCTAGCAGTGACTCTGACTTGGAATGTGTCCATTTTGGAGTTGGACATTGCTTTATAGGTTCATAGGTTTATATTAGGCTATCTGCCCTAAGGCAGTTATAAGCCTAGCCCAAAGTTTTGTGGCTTACACCACCCCTTATATCAAAATACTGTGCCCATTAGTTTGTTGTGCCTCTGTCCAGCAGTGACACAGATGATTCCCGGGGTAAACCGACGATCTCCCATCCACAGGTCAAGATTTCTCTTGAACAGAGCCAGCAAGGTGCTCTGCCTCACATGGACCGGGATTTTATTCCACAGCATAGGTGGTCTCTGAGTGATAAATCTATCCCTCCAGCACATCCTATTTATATCCGTGCTAAGGTTTAAGTCGCTTGCTATAGTGGTTCTGGTGGATTTGGATTTTTTGAGGTGGAACATGTCCATTAATTCCGGTTTTGACATGGCCTTGTATGTCAGGCCTAGGTCACCTCTGAGCAGACGGTATGCGACTGAATAGAGCTGGAGTTTCTTCAATCTGGCAGCATATGACAGATTTTGGATTCCCTTTATCCTTTTGGTGAGGAACTTTTGTGGTCTCCAATTGCTGCAGGTGTCGGGTGAGATACATCCCGAATGGGGCATTGTACTCTATCATTGGTCTGATAAGTGAAGAGTACAGGGGAACAATGACCTCACTAGATCTGGATGTGAATCCCTTCATGATCAGGTGGGCAATGTAGAAGGTCTTTCTAACCACTTTAGCAACGTGAGTGTCAAAAAGGCCACTGTCAACATGGCTCCCCAGGTCCCTGATAACCTCTTCTGTACTTAGTGGATTACCACCTATATGGTAGCTTGTGGTTAACTTGTTTTTCCCGAAGGGTATGACTATACATTTTTTGGCGTTTAACTTCAGGCCATGGCTCTGGCACCAGCTATCAGTGTCCGTGAGTCCCCTCTGAAGGATATCCATGTCCGAAGCACTTTCCACTATGGCGCCCAGTTTGCAGTCATCTGCAAACTCTGTCAGCCAAAGTCCTCCTATGTTGGCCTCTACTTCTGAGAAGTAGATGCCGAACAATAGGGGGCCAAGGACCGAGCCCTGTGGGACACCACTTGTGACCGGCTTGTAGTCTGACATAGTGCCAGCAACTCTAACCCTGTGGATTCTGTCCTTAAGCCAGTTTGCAACCTATCTTGTGACATATGGGTTTACATTTAAGCTGGTAAGTTTTTCTATAATACCCGAGTTGGGTATTGTCGAAAGCTTTAGCAAGGTCAAGGTAGGCTGTATGGACTGCCTTTCCCTCATCAATGGCCTTGGTGACTGTTTCGAAGAAGTCGACTAAGTTCAAAAGGCATGATCTGCCCTTGACAAAGCCAAACTGGGTTGGGTCCAATCTCTGCAAGTCCCCCATATCTTTGTTTATGAGCTCCATTATGATCCTCTCCATAGCTTTGCAGACTACACTTGTTAAGCTTATGGGGCGGTGATTACCAGGGTCCGTAATTACTTCTCTACTTAATGGATTACCACCTATGTGGTAATTTGTGGGATCTTTGTTTTTGCCAAAGTGGATGACTATACACTTTTTGGCATTTAGCTTGAGGCCATGGCTCTGGCACCAGTTGTCTATTTCTATGAGGCCCTTTTGCAGGATTCTTGTGTCGGCTGGAGAGTCGATTATGGCACCCAGTTTGCAGTCATCTGCGAATTTGGTCAGACACAGTCCTTCCGTGTTGGCCTGTACCTCTGAGAAATATATACCGAACAAAAGAGGTCCCAGGACTGAGCCTTGTGGGACTCCACTTGTAAGTGGTTTGGAGTCTGACATGGCAATGCAATTCTAACCATGTGGGTTCTGTCCTTGAGCCAGTTTGCAATCCATCTAGTGACATAGGGCTTTATATTTAAGCTGGTGAGCTTATCTATAATGCCCGAGTGGGGTATTGTATCGAAGGCTTTTGTGAGGTCCAGGTATTCTGTGTGGACCACCTTCCCCTCGTCAATGGTCTTGGTGAGGGGGGGGAGTTTGCGCTGAACCTGTCAGCTAGGATGTTGGCAATGTCTGTGGGTTCAGTGTATTTTTGGTCATTATGGACTAATTCTGAGCATATCTGGGAAATACCACCCAGGTTCCTAACATAACTAAAGAAAGCCTTGTGATTATCCTTAGTGTCCTGTGCAATTTCTCTCTCTAAGCAGCCCTTAGACAATTTCATGAGTGCCTGTAGTTTTTTGCTAATACTGATCAGTGATGCCTTCCCTTTTTTGGATTTTACTCTATCATTTAGTAGTTTCCTCCTTCTATTGTATAGTTTGTTTATTGCTGGGGTCCACCATACAGGAAGTCTGCCTTTGGAGGATTGGGTCTTGGTTTTATTTGGGATCGCATGATCCATGCATTCATGAAGGTGTTCATAGAATGCACTTATAAATGATTCTGCGGTCTGGGTCTTAGTTTCCACAGGCCCGGTGGCTTTGAAGGATTTGACCTCTGTTTTAAGGAGTGATAAATTTGCTTTAAAGAAGTTTTTCACTGGTTTTCTGGGCACGGGGTGGGGTAGGGATGTGAATATGCAGTCAGATTAGTTTATGGTCTGATCTTACCAGTGAGGGATACACTTCTGGTCTGGAGCATAGAGTACCCATGTTGGAAATCATCAGGTACAGTATGTTTTCCCCTCTTGTGGGAGTGGTAACAAGTTTTCCATAGCATTTGAGTTTATAAATTCTAGGAACCTTTGGGCTAGGGTGTTGGAGCTAGAGTAATGCTACCAGTCTATGTTTGGGTAGTTGAAGTCGCCCAATATAATGGTGTTTGGAGAGACCTTCATATTTTCCAGTGTTCTCACGAAGGCTGAGTGGGGTTCCTGGGTTTGGGAGGGGGTGGTCTGTAGCAGGCTATAAACTGGAAGGCAGTTTTACCCACTGTTAGTTGCACATGGATAGTCTCTGATGCTTCGTGCTTTGCCACCAACCTGGAGGTGTGGGTATCTTTGAAGATAGATTCTCCCCCTCCTTTTGTGGTTCTTTCCCCTCCTTTTGTGGTTCTTTCCAAGTTTTGGGGCCGAAAAGCATGGTATGAGGTATAACCTGGTAGTTCTGGTGTGCTCTCTGGAGCCCCATTAAACAGGCAGGACTTCTTGAGGAACATCAAAGAGTCTAGGTGGGACACTAAATGTGATCTTGTTTTTAAACATGCCCGGAGTGCAGTACATCTGCTCTGAACTGATGTGTGGTGTGTTTGTCTTGCACTTTTTTAATGTGTGCCACCTGTTACTTAGGAGCAGAGTTTGGTGTTTCAAATCTCCACCCATCCACCGATTTTTTACATACATATATTTGAATCAGAGCATGGGGTTGGACTGACATTTCAACTATGAACTTGAGGCTGTTTTGGTGCAAGTGGAGTAGTTGACATAACAGCCTGAGAGCACAGGACATTGGTGTTCCACACAACCTACTCTTTAGTTGAGAGGTAAACAACAGTCTACAACAGGGTCTGTACAGCAAAGTAAATTATATCTTGCAAGTCAAATTTTTAGTAATTGTGTGTGAATGTGAAATAAAAACTTAGTACTTCGTGCCAGTTTGGGAGGATGTCTCCTGCTTTTATTATTTTTAAACTTTATGGATTGTTTTCAACCTGAGATGTTTCTGAGGTGTGTTGTACATAGAGTTATAGAGGTTTCTGTAATCACATGTTAAAGTTTAATATTTAAACAAGCTTGTTTTGATATTTAGAGGCTTTGAGATAAAAGTTTGTTAGTTGTGTAGGGAACTGATTTGTTGTAGATTTGAAGTGTGGGAGCAGTACACTTTTCAGGTAAGCAGAATTTTTGGTAGATGCACTGGTGCTTAAAAAGTGAAATTATGACTAGCTGCACATTCCGTATTTGGTTTTGCATAGAAATTTTTTGTGGACAGTAGAACTTGTTAGCAGCTGATCTGTGAACCGTGCCCAGTGAAGAATTTGTGGGCTAAGGTTTAGGATGTCTTATTTGGCCTGTGACTAGGGAAATTTATGCATGCCTTTTAAACACTTCCTGCCATTTTATTACTGTTGAAATCCAGTATAAACAAAATATTAAAAGTAACTAAATATATACATATATTTTAGTATACCTGAAAATCACATAGATTTTTATGTAGATTTTTTAAAGGTGTGAGAACACTGGAAAGGTGGTGCTGGTCATGAGGTTACAATGCTGATTTACACAAAAGGAAATTTGGACTTGCATGACGGATGGAGTAAAGGTATGATGTAATTAAGGCAAGAAAAGTAATATTGTGTTGGAAGGTTTTTGTGGTAAGTTAAATAAAGGAATGTCTAACCATGCAGGGTTAACAGTGCTTATTTAAGGGCTGATTTAAGGCAGTAGATTGTGGAAGAAATGGGATATGAATTAGTTAAATTATCTGGATGTAATTGGAGCATGTTGTCTTTGGATTCTGGAGTTGTAGGCAGTAGCTTATTCATGGAGTTCTAGGCAGTAGCTTATTCACTGTTTTTTTTGTTTTGTATGAAGTAACATAAAGCTGTATCATGAGATCTGCTGGATCAAATGTTTTTAAGTGGGTGGTAATTAGCTTTCTGCTGGGGTGATGGCATTTATGTAGTCATCTAGCTGTGTCGTGAATCAAGTTGCAAGCAAAGCTTACATGCATGTAATGTAGATATTTTAAATTAATTGAGAGCCGCTCTGTCATAAGCGCATAGAAGTAAATTTGCCTGATTTCAATTTCGGTATAGTAGTACTTTTGGGGAACGTGATGTCATATTGCTGGCCTTTTTTTTTTTTTTGCACAAGGTTGTTTCACTATACATTATGACTTCTCGTTATGGTAACTGTCTGTTTCCAAAGACAGCCAGCATGTCTTCCCTCATCTTTTAATGTACCACATGGCTGATGTGGTGTTTGTTTCATTCAAGACCGAGGTTGTTCCATGTTTTTGAATATTTTGGGGTAGTGTGCCATTTCACTCCTCATTCCTTAAACACAGGCCATCATGCATAGTTCCAATCCTCCACTGCCGTTGTCTGTTTTTGTAATCTGAAGTTAAAAAGGCATGCTAGGAAAGCAAATTTTAAATTGCATTACAGCATCTGGTGAAATACTGACTCTAACATATATTTTATCTGCTGCTTTTCATTTTATGGGGTCCTGGCAGCAATATGTTAAGGACAGTATCGCTGATATTACAGCTTCTAGTGAGCAATTTTACTGTATGATCCACTACACTGTTAACAAAATGTATGAAACACTGACCATATCCGTATTTATAACTGTAGGCATGCTAATCAATGCTTGGCTAATTTGTGGACACTAGCACAAAAGTACTTGGTTGCATATTTAAGCCTTCCATGATGTTAAAGGGACAATCCCAGTCTCAATAATTATGATCACATAGCTTAGTCCCACTTTAGCTATGTAATTCCCATTCCCACACAGTCTCTTTCTTGTATTTCTTCAATTCTAGTCTTCTTTGTGCTATCAGTGTAAACTGGTGTTGGTTGTAATACTTTGCTAATTACTTCATGCTTCTTTAGTTCTGGATGAGTAAGCTATTACTTTGTCTTGGCAGGAAAGTCCACAGCATTTTCCACTGTGAGTGCTGATTCATAAGGGAATAATGCCGTGTTTTTATTATATAACTTTGTATGTCAGTGTACAATGTCTAACTGTATTCTTTTAGTGTTATTTTTGGAATTGTATTGGATCAGATACAGGTTCAAGTTTGAATGTGCTGCAACATTAGATCAGTTTTACATACTGTTGTGTTAAAGACCTTATGCACCAAGGCCAGGAAGGTTCCTCTTCAGAGATTTGTGCCAACTGCTCTTGTGTTGGTGGGTGCATCATGTCAGGCATACCCAGCCATCCAGGGATCTTGTGGCCTACCTGGATTGCAGTTGGGAACTGGGGGACTCTTCAGCTCAGTCCCATCGTGCTGCTGTCCTAATTAAGCATGGCCTCACGGCTGCCACTGTGATGCAGTGTTTCCCTCAGGGAAACGACACATGCAATAATAGACAAAGTATGGGGCAGTCTTAGTCTTTACACATGTTGTCTTGGTTGACCTCTCCTCTGTCTCCCTCCCTTCAGGTGTAGTAAATGTATGTCGGACAGGGGAAGATCCTTGACATTCGGTCCCCCCTTTGCGTCCTTATGACCACTGCCGAAAGGACACATGTAAAAGGCAGAGTGCTGGCATTGCATCCAGTCTGGAGTCATTGCTGCTACCAGCAGTCTGAATGGGTACCCAGCTCAGGTATGGGACACTTCAGACACCCACGACCAGAAGTACTGTGCCTGTCCTAGGCATATCAGTGGTTTGGTGTTCCTTACCCAGCTTTTTCTCTTGGCATGTGCCCATTCAGCATTATGAAGGCTACACCAAGAATGTGTATATTTACAATGATGTGTCTACATGATAAAAGATCTGTGCTTGTATGTTGTACATATGTACTGATTGCAAAATTTGTTTTGGACTTAGTTTATGGAAATTAGGAATATTTTCATATTTTGGTAATAACTTTGCAATGGCCAGGTTTGGAAGAATGTTCAGATTTGGGCCTCATATTGGTTGTGCCTTAACCAAAGATTGAAGTTTCTAAGTAAGGACAGATGGTTGTTTATTACAGTTCATATCCTTTATATCTTAAAAAAAAAATACAATAAATTATTCACAACTTCCACATCTGCATAGACTGTGCATTTTGAGTGCAATTGGTAATATTTTTTTTTTAATAGTGTAATTATGTGATGTGTGTGTATATGTGTATATATATATATATATATATATATATATATATATATATATATATATATATTATTTTTGTTTATTTTTAAGATTGAGGTGATGAAACAATTCTTTTCATCCAGTGGCCTGTGGTTTTGTTTATAGTTGTAATTTGCCTGGGTGAAATAATTCAACTTTTAAGTGATAAATGACTCATTTGACATTGACCTAAACGGATATGGGCTTGTGCCAGCAGTAGTAATGCATAAATGTTTTTTATCTCAATACTTGCCGGCATACATTTGTCTTTGGATTGATAAATTATTGTCTGCCTTAGTTTCAGGGACCTTCATACTAAAATTGTGGTGGGTGACGTTACAGACAGCCTGGCTTCAACGTAGCTCATGGCCATGATAAACCAGTATTACAATCGTGCTTGGTGTGTTTTTTTCCTTGGGTGTTCCAGTACTTCTGCACTGTCTTTCAGACTGCATGGCAGATGACGAACCTAACAAGAAGCATATACAGGTGTCAGTATTACTGTGCAAAGTTCTACTTGCAGTCTGTAGCTGCATTGCTTGTCACCTATGTTGGTGCACTTAGGACAGTGCCTCAGCTCATCACCGCAGACCCATATGCAAATCCGTAATGTATTGAGGAGTAGTAGTATACCTGCAGTGGTGTGCTAGTACTCAGTCTGGGATGTGCTAACTTGGAGCAGATGCAAATATTTTTTGAGTAATTGCAGGCATGACGGCTGTTTGAAACGTACATTGCATCAACATAAGTGATTAGCTCCTACGCTGTGTAATGAACACATGTCAACTTGGTGTTCTATGCTTGGTCGCTATGCAGCAGATGTGACATGTATGACATAATGCGGGCAAATAAACTTTTTTTTTTCATTGGAGGGCCAAGTATGACAACTTTTTATGCTTGTGTATTCTTTGCCATAGTATAACTGCCAGCATGAGTTCTCAAGGACAACAGAGTTCCCGTCAAGGATATCAGTTTGAGCCGACATATCGTCCAGGAGAGACAAGAAGGAAGCGTCGCAGGACCAACAGTGATGTGGAGCAGGAGTCAGTGGCACCTGATGTCTCAGATATGTCTAACATGACATGGTGCTTGTGTGGCCATTGTGCACTCATGAACACATTAGTGGAATGCCAATGCTGTGTGTCCTCACAGCGAGCTATCCATAAATGGAGAGAAATCCAGTCAGAACCAACTAATACATGCATTACCATGCATCCACGGTTTGAATTGGCATGTTTAATACCAGAAGTACTGCAAATGTTGTTCAGGCACGAATGTATGCTTAGGAGAAGATTCAGACGAGCAAGTTGGAGTAACAGGTATGAGTGCCGACAATATTGAATGGTTGGCCAACCTAATGTCCTACTTTACTAGAACATTCCTGTTGAAATATAGGAGGCAGCAGATAATAATGTGCATAATACTAACATACTGGCAGGCTGCTCCTAACAATATTATTTTCTTTCAGGTTGTACCGTCTTTTGGCATATAGAGCATATGTTCTGTGGATTTACAACAATCACAAGCTTGGCTTCGGCAACAGAGTGGTCCTCCCCGCTTGCGTGGTGACTCGTATACGAATAACCTTTCCTGCAGAAGAAAGAGATGAGGGTTACACTGGATTTCATCCTTTTGAGGGACTATGGATATTTCAGGACTGAACTGATATTTGTCAAATTACATGCTGCACAGCAACACTGCGTGGCATCAAAGGAAATGCAAAATGCATTGTATTGCATTGATTATGACATCTCATGATTTTGTATGACTTGAAATAAATTGGTTTAATCATTAACTGACTCTGAATTTCTTATGTTCGTACGTGCCTAATAGTCATACTGTCTGCATGAACATCTTGTCTCCAAAGGCGGAGCGTGTGTATAGGTTAGTTTATTTTTTCTTTACAGCCGCTGACAGTTACGGGCAATGTTGAGCAAGCTGTGGAATCAGTATTGGGCTAATGGCGTAGTAATGCAAATGCAGTGATTGATGACAGGCCGCGCAGTGTCATCGTGGACATGTGTGTTTCCTTAGCTGTTTAGACACGTTATTTCCACAAGTATAATGACAGCTGTCTGTTCCTTGCAATCCATTTTTCCCACTATAAATATTGAATATAATAAAATTCCGCAAGGAGCTAATGCTCTTGCCGACAAAGCCGTAAGCCAAACCAAGAAATAAGACACAAGGCAATAGCAAAACAATGAAGATGTACCAGAGTACCATATACTGTCCAAAATGATACTATTCCACCACGATGTCAAAATGATAACTTGAGTTGATTCCAATAAACTAAATATAATTTATTGTTCGCACGGCAGGTTAACGCTTTCACCAAATAGCTTCTCCAAACCTGGTTTGGCGAAAGCGCTAAAATTATTTTGCTATGCCGTATTTCGAGATTAGTATACTGTGCCTCTGTCTAACAGTGACACAGAAGTGATGCCCTTGGTAAACCTACGATCTCCCATCCACTCAAGATTCCTCTTGAAGCAAGTCAATGAGGGACTCTGCCTAACCTGGACTGGATTTTATTCAAGAATGAACGTAGCCTCTGGGTTATGAATCTGTCCCTGCAGCATATCCGATTTATTTTGTTGCTGAGGTTCAAGTCTCTCAAGCGCGTAGCACGATGGGATTTTGATTTTCTGATGTGCAGCATATCCATTAATTACAGTTTGGGCATGGCCCTGCAGTGTGTCATCGTGGACATGTGTCTTTCCTTAGCTGTTTTGACACATTTCCACAAGTGGAATGCCAGGTGTCTGTTTGTTCATAGCAATCCACTTTTCACACTGTCCATCAAATTCTTTCAGAGACAATACAGGGGGTGATTGAGGTGTAGTGTTTCTGTTGCCAACAATCTCAGTGCCAGTAATACTGTCGGGATAGGAGAGAACTAAGAGTATATGATAAGTTTAACACGTCTCATAAGTAGTGTTCCTAGGTGGTAGAGGGTTGTCTGGCTGCGAGGTAAATGCTCCACAGTGTGAATGTCCTTGTGTGAATCGAAACAAAACTGTGAAGCTTTGGTAGTTGCAGTGTAAACAGGCTACTAGCAAGCATTAATGAAGGACAAAGAATATATGAATATTTTTCTGGTGTGCCCGTTGCACTGTTACCACAATGGTTGCCAATCCTGTATCTGCATGTCATAATATGGGCTTGTGGCCGCAGTATTGATGCATTAAGGTTTTTTAAACCTTACTAATGAAGTATCCATTTGTCTCTCTGGAGTGATCAATTCTTTGCCTTAGTGTGTAACTCTGTGCGTAATGACTGCATTTAGGTGGCACTGTACAACCAGGCATTTGACTGGCGGGTGACAAAGGTCAGGTAAGCTGAGACTGACAACACAGAGCAAGTGAGTGTGGACTGTCACAAGAAGGAATGAGTAACCATTGCAAGATTTGTGTAGGTATAGGTGTTTTACAGCTAATGTTGAAGTGCAAACATGGTTGTATAGGAACTGACAAAGTTGTCTAGTGAATTGCACAATAGTTTGGCGCAACTGAGCAGTGCCTTGTTAAAAACTTAGTCAGTAGGAGTTGAGCCTCTACTCTTTCTTTTTTTACTTAGGTGAGTGTAGCCATGCCGACGTGTTTTGCCTATGGTTGTCATGTTCGCCGAGACAATCTGCCACCCGGTGTATCCTTCCATCGCTTTCCACGTGACATTCAGCAGTGTACACGATGGGTGGTGAACTGTGGGGTAGATGTCGGTAACATAGGCAGGTTTGTGAAAGAATCGGTCAGCATGTCAAAACCACGTCACTTCCTGTGCTCCAAACATTTCACAGAGAACCAATTTCAGCTGGACTACAAGAGTGAACTACTGCCAGAACACATGAAGCCAAGGCGGCCCGTTCATCAACTACTTAAGGACGCTGTACCGACACTTTTCATTTTTACAACCACACATCCAAGGACATCATCTGAACAGCGGCTGCAGCGTAAACAACATGAAAATGTAAGACGGTAGAACAACACATCAGTTATGGGATACTTGCATTTGATTAGCATCACCTGTACAATGCATGGTCTCTTGCTTGTGTAGTATGATTAATTAATGCCTTCACTATCGCCCGCAGCTTATTGAGGAACTTCTCAGTACAACCCAGCCAACCTTGCCAGATGTTGTGAAACAACAACTGTATCGCCAATGCAAGGTCAGTAACTTCATTATCTCCTACTCATACATTCAGCATTGATAACATCCTGGGTGATGGTTTTTATGTGACAGTTACCTGTTTTTATTCCCTTACCACAGCCTAATGGCCATGTGCAGAGGCCGAATGAAATGGAGACGGTGCATGAGGAAGCAGAGGCTGCAGTTGCTCCAGATGACATGGAAGACCATCCAGTGCCAGAAGCTGTAGAGGTACCAGAACCTGTAGAGGTACGTATGTATGAAGACCTGTACAATATTAACTGGTGACAGAAGGGTTTTGTTTGGGGAGAGACATGAGTAATGCTGCAGTAAACAGTGTGCACTGATAGACTAGTGAGGAATGTGCATCATTTTCTGTACTGTTCAACAAGGCAGAGATTTCTGTAGTGGTAAGTATTGACTTGATTTAATGTTAAGTGTTTGAATGGTTTTGTGGATAGGTAGTCAGTGCAGGTATTCTGGATTACAGCATGTGTTCAGTGATGGTACAGTGATGTGGCCATTCATATTCCCTTCCATGGGAAGAAAAAAGGTGGAATTGGCACATATCCTGTTAGCTGCTGAGTAACGTGTAGAAATGGTAAAAAATGCAATGCTAATGGACATAATGTTCAGATACTGACAGTGACAGACTGTTAAACATGGAAATGTGAATGGAGCATCATCCATTGAACCAAGTAGTGTTCAATCTGCTGTCCGAAACAGGATCTTTTATTATGACAGCCTGCTATGCAGTATAAATTTCATAGGTAGTTTTCTTTGACTTGCAGGTACAAGTATATGAAGAAGTAGTCGAAGCCATAGAAATGACTGCAGTGGAAAGGAATACAGTAGCGTGCCAAACCAACTTCCGGCAAAAGAAAGGAATCAGTGTGGGAGTACAAGCAAAGTTAGTGGAACAGAATTCTAAACCATGGAAGATGAAGGATGCAGCTGTACAGTTCCCTGAGGATGCAGTGTCATTGCTGATGGACCACACATACAGCAGGAAATCCAAACTTGTTCAGACTGAAGTGACTCAGTCGGGAACACCAGAAGATCAGGTTTCAAATGATGACATTGGGTGTAGAGTGAGTGTCAACCCAGGTCTTCAACAGGAGGCTGATACCTGCAGTGAAGTAGCCACATCTAGCTGCAGTGCCTACATGTCTCTTCACGTGCAGGCTTGCAGCACTCCAATCAAGCTCACTCCAGATATGCATAACACAAGCATGCAGAGTGAGTCTTCGGTTTCTCAGACAAATGAGACGGAAAAGGATCCCAACTGGAGCTACCTTTCTGAAAGTCTGACTACCACTGACATGGACGACACAGTGGTGGAAGAGGATGAAGATGAGAAGATGATAAGTGAACCAAAGTTCATTGTTTTCGAGTCTTGCCTTGATTCATTGCTCTTAAAATTGACCTGCCCAGAATGCCGAAGTCCTGCTTCCGGTGGAAAAGAAAACCAAGTTAGGGTCTTATGTATCTGTGAAGGTATGCTGCATTAGTGGACATGCATTTCTTCAGTGGGAAAGTCAACCAGTTATAGGCAGAATGCCTGCTGGGAACTTACTACTGGCATCTTCTCTTCTATTCAGTGGTAGTACATATGCACATATTGCGCGTTTCTGTGCATATTTAGGGCTGGAGTTTATCAGTGAGACAACCTTCTACACCATTCAAAGGCAATATTTGTTCCCAGTAATGCAGCATACCTGGATACAACATCAGAATCGTATGCTGGCAGATAGTCAGGGGAAGGAAATCCGGTTAGGTGGTGATGGGCGGTGCGATAGTCCAGGATATTCAGCCAAATACTGCTGCTATAGCATGATGGACCTGGATTCTGGATGTATCATTGATTTTTCCCTTGAGCAAGTTTGCACCGGGGTATCTTCAGTGGCACTTGAGAAGAAAGCTTTCAAGAAGTGCCTGTCAAACTTGCTGTCAAGAAAAGTTAAGATAAGTCTTGTGGCAACCGACCGACATCCAGGCATTAGATTTGTGATGCGCAAAGAATTCCCAGCGGTGGATCACCAGTTTGATGTGTGGCATATGGCCAAAAGCTTGACAAAGAAAATTGCAGAAGCTGGCAAAAGGAGAGTAAACAGAGAGTTGCTACAGTGGTGCCACAGTGTCTCCAATCACCTATGGTGGTGTGCTGAAACGTGCGAAGGTGATGAAGTTGTACTACAGGAGAAGTGGTTGTCATTGCTTTACCATGTAACAGACCGACACAGCTGGAGTGGTACAACAAAGGTTTCATGTTGCGGTCATGAAATGCCGGTGGACAAAGGAGATGAGAAGAAGTGGATGGATGAAGAAGATGCATGCTACAGTGCACTGAAGAGGATAGTTGCCAACAGATTTTTTATTAAAGATTTAAAGCAGGTGACCAAGTTCTGCCACACCGGCAACCTAGAGGTGTTCCATGCATTACTGTGCAAATACTGCCCAAAGTTTGAGCATTTCAGTTTTGCAGGGATGAAGGCACGAATAATTTTGGCCATCCTTGATCACAATGAAAATCTGAATCGTGAACAAGCAGTGGTCAGATTCCCTACTCGAAACTCTGCAGCAAAGGGAGAGCTTAGATACAACGTGGTGTATCCGAAGGCAAAGCAGGAGTGGGTAGCGAAGCCAATATTTCAGAAACGAAAGTTTAACTACATCTATGACCTGATGATGGACGTCATAAAAGCCAAAAGAGGCTTATTGGAAATTCAGCCCATGTCCGTACCTGCAATTCCAAAGAATATAGCTCGGTGCGAACATCCTGAGAAGGCACTGGTAATTGAAAAACACATTTCTAGGTTTGGAAAAAGTAAAGAGAACCCCGGTTAATATATTAAGTATAACCAACGTGCTGGGTAAGTACCTTTGGAATCAAATTTCTTCATACGGTGCAACTATTTTACTGGTTTCTTCTTAATCTGGTGTATGAATGCATTTTGCTATCGGAGTGCATTATATGTAAGTGTGTGTGACTCAAAGTTGACATTTAAACAGTGCCAGCAAGGTTCAGCAGTGTAGTGTAGTGACGTACTATGATCTGATGTAATGTCCATCATGGCCTTACAAGCATGGTTGTTCTTGGTTTTCGCAATCAACCTGAGGTGTTTGTCCAGGAAACACGGGTAGATCACCCCAAGGTTAAATGACCATTATACCGGCAATGTTATGTCGCATGAAAACCAGTCCTTTGTGGTGCTGAGACAGGAGTCTCATATGTGTTGTAGAAATTGGATAATAGTAAAGTCCATTGGGCAGGTCATAGTCATTCACCTAGCAAGGTAAGCTGAGCACAACATGCAGACCATGAACCTTCTCACTTAGAGGAATGTCAGAGCTTGCGTAGAACGGGTCAGTATGAAACGGTGGCAGTGACCGCTTTCAATTCTTATACAACAGATGTGCTTGATTCAATATGCTTCTCTTCTGCACAGCCTGTCAGGTGCAGACACTGCTTCTTGCCTATTCCTGGTACTACCTATTCCAGAACTGGTCACACACCCGATCCCTTTGGAACACTGCTCAGTGGTCTTCCATAGAAAGTGTTTTCCATGCTTGCACTTAACGGTGTTCTATGCATTTGTTAGAGTGACCTCACACACTACTGCAGCCTTACATGCGTGGGTAAGTTTGTGATCCCATAGTGTATGCTAATGCTATACAATAGTCTGTATGCTGAACCCAGTGAGGTGTATGCGTTTCTACACTGGCTTGCAAATAAGGAAAATCAACCAGAAATGGCTGGAGTCCTTGGGGTCAGTCGAATCTGGAACTGTGGCAAAGTCATTTTTTGGAATGAAGACAGACAGATCCGTCATTGCCTGTTTGACAGGAACAAAGTAGAAATTAGCATTTGCCATTCAGTTACACAGATTGCGAGCAAAACCGCCCAATGAGGTGGTCAGACATGAATATGATTTCTGGTGCCCAACTAGTGTACTGAGTGGGACAACAAAGTCCATGTGCCAGGTTATAGTACTGAAATACCTTGGCGGAAGGACAATACAGCACCAAGACCATGTTGCATCTGACTTGCAGGCAAGGCTGACATATGACTGGTGAGTTTGAAGCAGAAGTAACATTGTCATCCAATCCATTGAGGACAGAAGATGAACTAGATTCAGAGATTATCATCTACAAACATTGCCATCATAATAACCTACTTTAGGCGTATTACTTAACGAGAAATAGCAGCAACATGTTTAGGTACCAGGCAAGGTCCATGTGGCACACACACCCAAATTGGTCTGCAGGAGAATGTGTATTCTACGAGTTGGACTCTAGATGTGAGTGAGGCACAGTTAACTGACAGTATTGCCGGCTTAACTTTTGATGCCACGATTGGTGGTGGCTAATTACATTAGACCTCTAAAAGGTAAGTAGGCTGCAAAACCACAGGTTTCCCAGTTGCTAGACAAGGATGATGTGTGTGGGTCTGTGTGGTGTGTGTGTGTGTCTCTGGTGTGTGTCTCTGGTGCGTGTGTGTGTCCCCCCTGGTGTGTGTGTGTGTGTGTGTGTGTGTGTGTGTGTGTGTGTGTGTGTGTGTGTGTCCCTGTGTCCCTGGTGTGTGTGTGTGTGTGTGTGTCCCTGGTGGGTGTGTGTGTGTGTCCCTGTCCTGTGTGTGTGTCCCTGTCCTGTGTGTGTGTGTGTGTGTGTGTGTGTGTGTGTGTGTGTGTGTGTGTGTGTGTGTGTGTGTCCCTGGTGTGTGTCCCTGTCCTGTGTGTGTGTGTGTGTGTGTGTGTGTGTGTGTGTCCCTGGTGTGTGTCCCTGTCCTGTGTGTGTGTGTGTGTGTCCTGGGGTGTGGTTGTGTGTGTCTGTGTGTGGGTGTCCCTTGGTGTGTGTCCCTGGGTGTGTGTGTGTGTGTGTGTGTGTGTGTGTGTGTGTGTGTGTGTGTGTGTGTGTGTGTGTGTGTGTGTGTGTGTGTGTGTGTGTGTGTGTGTCCCTGGTGTGTGTGTGTGTGTGTGTGTGTGTGTGTGTGTGTGTGTGTGTGTGTGTGTGTGTGTGTGTGTGTGTGTGTGTGTGTGTGTGTGTGTGTGTGTGTGTGTGTGTGTCCCTTGTGTGTGTGTGTGTGTGTCCCGGTGTGTGTGTGTGTGTCCCTGTGTGTGTGTGTGTGTGTGTCCCGTGTGTGTGTGTGTCCCGTGTGTGTGTGTGTGTCTGTCCCTGGTGTGTGTGTGTGTGTGTGTGTGTGTGTGTGTGTGTGTGTGTGTGTCCCTGTGTGTGTGTGTGTGTGTCCCTGGTGGGTGTGTGTGTGTGTGTGTGTGTGTGTGTGTGTGTGTGTGTGTGTGTGTGTGTGTGTGTGTGTGTGCGACAAAATTATATAATGCAATTACTTAAGCTCTGCTTCCAATCAGTTGTGTCTCAATTGTAATTGTCTGACCATGAACTGTGAGTCCCGGTTTGGGAACATTACTAAACCATTGTACAAAAAACCTTGTCTTGTGTTGGACCACGAGAACTGCGCCTCCCTATTTGGGAACATTAATAAAACGGTGTGCTAAATGCATTGTCTTATATTTTTTAGCGTTCAATAACTTGTGTAATCCATGTAATGTAATACAACTTAAGTAATCTATGTAATTTCTTCTGTTGGAGATTTTCTCCCTTGCCCTCTGCTGACAAAAGGACATGAATCCAGTGCGACTATCCCAGTAAACAAGGTATCCTTTAAGCCCACTGGGCCAGTGGAAACCACATCCTACAATGCCGAATCCTTCACAAATGCTTTCTATGGACATCTCCAAGAATGCATGGATCATGCAATCCCAAATAAAACTAAGACCCTCTCCACCAAGGGCAGGCGTCCTGTCTGGTGGACCCCAGCCATAAACAAATTGTATAACAAAAGAAGGAAGCTACTGCACGTCAGAGCAAAATCCCATAAAGAGAAGGCCTCTCTGATCAGCACTAGTAGAAAGCCACGTTCTCTCATAAAAACATCCAAGGCCAACTTTGAGAGAAAAATCGCTATGGACACTAAAGATAAGCACAAGGCCTTCTTCTGCTATGTTAGAAACCTGGGCGGAAACCCTCAGATATGCTCAGAGTTAGTTCACAATGACAAAAAATACACTAAACCCACAGATATTGCCAACATTCTGGCAGACAGGTTCAGTGCAAATTTCTCCCCTCCCTCACCCCCAAAAGAGGAAATACTTATCCCAGCTGAATGTAACCTCCCTGTCATCTCAGATGTCCAGATGAGAACTGCCCTCAGCAAAGCTAAAAACACAGCATCAATGGGACCTGACGGTATCCCAGGTTGCGTGCTACGTGAACTCCAAGAGGAGTTAAACCCGCACATAAAAATGCTATTTAACCTTAGCCTTACTACAGGATATGTACCTGAACACTGGTGTACAGCAACAGTGGTCCCACTCCACAAAGGAGGCACCTCTACAGACCCTGGTAACTACCGCCCCATAAGCTTAACCAGCCTGGTCTGCAAAGCCATGGAATGAATCATTATGGAACTCATAAACAGAGACATTGGGGACCTACAGACACTTAATCCCTCCCAGTTAGGCTTTGTAAAAGGCAGATCCTGCCTGCCTGGTCTGCAAAGCTATGGAATGAATCATTATGGAACTCATAAACAGAGACATTGGGGACCTACAGACACTTAATCCCTCCCAGTTAGGCTTTGTAAAAGGCAGATCCTGCCTTTTTAACCTGGTTGACATTTTCAAAACAGTCACTAGAGCCATTGACGAGGGCAAAGCAGTCCATACAGCCTACCTGGACTTGGCTAAAGCTTTTGACACAATACCCCACTCAGGCATCATAGATAAGCTCAACAGCTTAAATGTAAATCCATATTGGGGCCCAAAAAAAGCATAGGGCC